>NW_013665954.1:303303-312371 GCF_000517525.1 Limulus polyphemus | reverse complement strand
AATATTTGTATATAGAATGTCTAGGATAGAGATACGGAATGTGGTTATTGCAAATTTCTTATGGCTGATATTTACTGGAAATACGAGACTACATTGATTTAGTTTTATTGATAATATTGATTTATCTGTTGGATAGGATATTCAGACACATTGCTATATAGAAACCAACGTTTTGCACTAACAACTTTGATCCAAATACAGAGTCAACAGTAGACAACATTTCTGCCCCTAGATTTTCGTGCTAATCAAGCATTCAAGTTTTTGTTATTCTCGTTCTAGGAATTACTTATTACTTCTTTTTCACATCCCGTCTTACCTACACAACTTATACTTTAATGCGTTGTTCATCTTTAATAGATAAAATTTTATAAATTCATCATATTACATTAAAACTATTATTCGTTTTCTAATCTAAACCTTTGGACTACTAATGAACGTCAATGTTCGATATTCAATGTCTATTAAGTTTCAAATGTGTTGCTTAAATGATTATAAAAAAACAGAGAGAGAAGAGTGTTTATTAAATCATCTCTTATTTTTTCTTCTTTTTTTTAGAGAGTCAACTTGTCCGCAAAACGCCGCCTTCTTACTCTGACGGAGTGTATATGATAGCCGGCAGAGATAGACCTAGTCCTCGAGCGGTCAGCCAGTCGGTGTTCAAGGGTGATGATGGTATTCCATCTGAGCGCAATCTAACAGCTTTGTTTTCTTTTTTCGGTAAGAGATGCGAGCAAACAAAATTTACTTCATTTGTTTATTCATTCCATCTTAGCCTTAAAATTTTACACAGATCACATTTCTAATGAATTATTTAGGCAGGGATGTACGGTCAACAAACTGGACATTGGCATGGACGTACGGTCAACAAACTAATATGATTTTTCACTGGAGGAAATTCAATTATCAAGGTTCTGTCTGAATAATACTTCATACATATTTCGATTGGCATTGACTTTTGAATTATGATAATCAATATATTTTGGAAGAAGCTCGTGATTGGCCTTCATGGACATTTTGATGTACATCTAATTTAGAGTTATTGTTGAAAAAAGAAAGAAAGGGGATAGACAGGGACGTAGCTGGGCCTTTAACTAAGTACAACCAAAATGAGATCTTGAGGGTCCTTTTTTCGAGCGGGAAAAACCTACATTCAGAATGTCGCACGCAGTTTACAGGGCAGTGTATAGTTTCATTGTGTTATTCTTTTTTTCACATTTTTGTTTCAAAATTATCCGTGGCGAATTACAGCCCATATTGATTTATAGTTTAAAAAAATGAAATGAGTATGTAACCATCTGCGATTTTGTGTAAAGATGGCTCCGTCCCTGATAGTTAATAAACAATGAAATAGTTATATCGTAATATTCATTATCAATATTTTGGGGTTTGTTTGGTTGTTTGTTAAGAATTTCACGCAAAGCTACACGAGGGCTATCTGTGCTAGGCGTCCCTAATTTAGCAGTGAAAGACTAGAGGCAAGGCAGCTAGTCATCATCACCCCCCCCTCCCCAACTCTTGGGCTACTCTTTTACCAACGAATAGTAAGATTAACCGTCACATTATAATGCCCCCACGGCTGAAAGAGCGTGCATGTATGGTGGGACGGGGATTCGAACCCGCGACCCGCAGATTGCGAGTCGAGCGCCCTAACCACCTGGTCATGCCGGGCCAGGTTCGGGGGTTTATTGTTTTTAAGCCCAAAACTTCACAAAGGGCTATCTGTTTCGCATTCATCACGAATTTTAGTGTCATAAGCTCCTAAGTTTTCTGCTGAGTAGTTGGGGGTCTTATAGTTGATAGAAAACGACAACAACGGTGCGAACTTTATCATGACTATTCAAGAGGCCAGAATTCAAAATAAACGTTATGAAATATCTTACTTCACGTTCGAAATACAAAATGATGATGATGCACAGAATCACTGTAAACTTAAAATTATGTGCTTTTTAAGATATAAAACATAATTTAAAAATTTTTGTTTGTTTGTAGTTAAGCACAAAACTACACAATGGGCTATCTGTGCTCTATCCACCACAGGTATCGAAACCCGGTTTCTAGCGGTATAAGACCGCAGACATACCTCTTTGCCACTGGGGGGGTTGCAATTTTAAAGTTACAAATATTTCTAATCTAAAACATAAATTATATAAGAAACGCATATAAACGGCTTTTATTTGTTTTCAGTTTCAAAATTCACGAAAAGTTAGTATTTCCGCGTACGGGTCTTATCACCGAAACGGGGAGAGAGAGAGGAAATCCTGGAGTATAGTATGTATTTGATTTAAACGGGAAAGGATATGTAAATTGTTTTGTGTGTTTGCAATATGAGGGGTGTCCGAAAGATTCGTGGCCCGAACTATAAAGAAAAGAGACACTGTTTCAAATATGATATATTTTTCAACATAATCTCCTCCTGAGTCTATACACTTACACCAGCAGCGCTCTAAGTCCTATATACCCTTCTGAAAGAACTCTTATTTTTGGTTCTCAATCCATTATTGGATGGTATGTACGAGATTATATTCACTCTGAAATCTTCGACCTTTCAGAAGGATTTTAAGGTTAGGGGAAAAAAGTCACTTAGAACTAAATCCGATGAAAAAGGGGGTTATTGAATAATCCGAAGCCAGCATCATGGATAGTGCTCAAAGCAACAGGCAATTTTTGAGTAGTGGCATTGTATTGATGGAAGAGCACACCTTTTTTTTTTAGCAATCTTATGCTCTTGCTTCGATTTATTGACGAATATTGCTGATTAAAGATGTATAGTAATTTCCTGTAATGGTTTGCCCCCTTTCCAAATAATTAACTACTAAAACACCCTTGGTACCGCCAAGAGTGTTGTAACTTGAATTTATTTGGGAGGGGGGTGAACTTGGGTATTTCCATTGCAAACTTTGGATTTTTGTCTCTGGGTCGAAGTGGTGCAACTATGTTTCATTCATAGTTGCGATTCTATTGAAATCTTTGGAATAGGTGTTGGCTTTCAACAACTCGGATTAGTTTCTGCTCAGATGACAACATCTTTGGAACTCATCTGGCACTAACTTTACTCATGCCAAAACTTTCACTTAAAATGCTTGTTACAGTACTTTTAACGATTCCAATTTCCCAAAGTAATTCTTCTATCGTATATAACCAGATCATGAATTTTACCAACAGTTTTTGTTTTGGTCGATGTCGAGTTCCGACCTGACTTCGGATTATCTTCACATGATCAGTATGCCGGAGCACCTTCTCCCAATGTTGTTTCCATATCTTGATGTATTTCTTGCGGTGTCAGTTATTTAGCAAAATATTTGATCACGGCACGATCATCTTCATGAAGTTTAACACTGCTCACTTCTTTCGAAAATCCGCAAAAAAAAAATAAGCTCAATAGGTTGTATGTTATGTGTTGTTTACACATGGATAGGTTCAAACTTAATATTTATCAGAAAAAATAGCACATTTCAGTTTTATTTAGATCGGGCCACGAACTTTTCGGATAACCTTATATATATATTGTAAATGTAATTTTATTAGTAAATATGTTCAGTCAGTGAAGAAAAGCGAGAAGCTACGAAGCTAACATCTAATACTATAAAACAAGGTATCTGCCTGTCTGTCTCTCGGTCACGCAATGATGTCATAACAACTTATTACCTAATTTAAGTAGTTTGGCTTCCTGCAAATAGAAGCGAGTAGTCTACGATTGATCGAAAATTAAAGATATATTTGGACTTTAAAAAATTCCATCTTTTTCGGAATTTGAAAACGTATCTTTGTTAAATCGTCGAGTTACGCCAGAAAGGGCGTAAATATACTTTAGTAGACATTTTATACAACATATTAAAAGCTTATCAAAGTTTTTCAAAAGGTCTAACGTTAAGTCGTACAACAATATTAGAAGATTATTTATTGATAGTATTAAGTGCGGTAAGGTTTAGCTCAAATTGAATTAAAGCAAAAAACGTACACAAGTTACAGTGTTAATTTATCTTTTTATCGAATATAGGCCGTACTTAATAAAGGCTTAACTAATGTTAGGGCTAAGACTAGTGGACTTATAAATTTCAGTATCTGCGATTAGAAATATTTTGTATTACTCTAGAAATCCTGTATTTAAAGAAGTACTGTTGCAATATAGATACTACTTTGGCCACAAATGTTTTACGAGTCTCTGTTAGTATATAATATTACTAAGTGTATGGTAACTTAAGTTTGATTTGGTTTGAATTTCACGCAAAGCTAAACGAAAGTAACTTAAGAGACTTAACATTATTATTTCAATTAATCAAGAAACCGTAACATCCACTTAATGGAGAATGATATGAACACAGTAGATGTGTAGGATGGTTTATGAATGGTTGAGATAAGTTGTATTGTGATATATTAAGAATTGAATAATCACACAACTGTTTAAAAAGCAATCTAAAAAATGACATAAAAAGATCTTTGTCATATGTAAAAATGCTTTTGACTTTTCTCAAACTGATTAAATTTAACCATAGGTCAAGTCGTCTCTTCGGAAATTTTGATGGCTGGTGAACCAGGTTGTCCGATCGAGTTTCACAAGATTAAGATCGATAAGTGTGACGACATGTACGACAAGGAATGTCAAGGAGGAAGATATATGCCTTTCCATCGGGCTCTTTACGACTCCAAGACCGGCCAATCACCGAATAGCCCAAGAGAACAGGTAAATGTTTAAGTTTTTCAACTTTATTTTACAGTCACTGTTCTCAGAGGAATGTTTTCTGCTCGAATTCTGGGATAGGCCTGTATAGATTGAATAAATATCTTAGCAAAGGTTTGAAAATTTTTGGCTTCCTTTGCTTTATGCAGTTAAAACTATTTATGAAAATTAGTACAGAGTTGAACATTTTCAATGAATGCCCGAGTAACTTAACTTACAAGGCAATTCACACTGAACTCACACGGCACCAGATTAAAGTCGTATTTTTCCAAGGCTTTTGGTAGAATGTACTAGAGTTCGCAGGAGGACTCACTTGAGAGTAAATACACGAAGGTTGGCCATTTTCTAAATATTTTGTTTCACAGTGAGGCTAATACAACGATAACTGTTTTCTATAATACCGTTATTTATCCATTTTATTATTAACTACTTATTACTATTTATTGGATAGATAGACGGAGGTTGTTTAATATTTTCAACCAGAACAGCACTTTATGCGACACGTGAACTAAACGGCTAAAGGTTCGGGCCTAATCGTCGCGACTTTAACACTGCTGACCAAAGGGAAGACAACCAGTTAGCAGCTTCGACTGCCTACACCTTTACTCCTAACTGCAGTCTTATAACCCCCAAAAAACGGGTTTCGATAGTAGGTAGTGGGCACACCACAGATAGCCCATTGTTTATCTTTGCGGTAGCTTCTGGTTTCTGGTAGCATCAGTTTCGGATGATTGATTATCCCATTAATTCAATTACATCATAACTCGCAAACATTTGTGAATTCTGATGACAGGTGTTGTTGACGCACCTAAAAATTGTGTACTTCAAAGGGATTTTTTTGTAAGATTTCAGGACTGTTTTAAACAATTTTATTACAGTATGGTCAAATGTCTAAAGGTACTTTAGTAATTACAGCTTGGAACTGACATTTGCTATAAAAGGCCACAAGTTTTATAACAAATAGATATGATAATTTTCGCAGAAACACGTTAATGCACTCCGTGAAAATTGTTTCTCAGAATATAGGCGGAACCTACATTATTTAACGCCAAATGTGTCGCTCGTTTTTTATACTATATCCAAAGGGTTTACGAGCTTAGCAAGTTAACCTAACAGCATGGCACGAGTAAGAACTTTAACCTGAATACAAATGTGAAGTTCTCGTCTTGTCACAACTACACACTTCTGCGACAGTAACACTGTTGCTTAAACTTTTTTCTTTGTACTGGTCAAAATATGCGTACAAGTAGAGCAGAAATGTTTAAACTGACAATTCGTCTATCCTGTATAAAAGTAGAATTTGCGTAGAAACTAGTGATAAACAATCCCCGACGTTCCTCATAAAAATAGAGGAAAAACTAGTTTTTTTTTAAGAACCATAAATTAAGTGATATTCTTTTTAATGATAACACTGCATTTTTATGCCTAACAAACGTTATAGTCACATTTGACTGCAAGTTTTTAGCAAAACGCGACAAATTGGCTGAATGATTGTTGTGAGGCCTAAATATCTCAATGTCTCACCAGTTTGTACATTTTATAACAATGCAGAGCATTTTATTTGTATTGGAATATTTACTATTTCTTGAGGCAAAACATTACTTCTATGCATAAGTTTGTTTATTTGTAGTTAAGCACAAAGCTACACAATGGGTTATCTGTGCTGTGCCCACCATGGGTATCGAACCCGATTTCTAGCGTTCTATGTCTTGAGATTTACCCCTGTGCCACTGATAATGATAAAGTTTCACTCAGGTTCTAGGAATGAATAAGATGCCGAACTAAGCTACAAATACGATAGCGAGAGTTTGAGAGAGGTGTATTGTTTATCATTTCCACGGTTTGCAATATTTCCTCTTCATTTGTTTTCTTCCTAAACGTGTAAATTGAATTTTGTAATATTAAAATGATTTTGAATATGCAAGTCAGAAAGTCACGTGACAACTCCAGACAATATAAAATCACTGTGTAACGGTATGTAAGAGAACTGCATTTTGCTATTTTTTTGTCGTTACGTAGATCTTATGATGAGACTGAAAATTTATAGCTTTTTGGAAAAAAGGTTTTCAGATCGGAGATTAGGGATTTCCAAGACTTGGAGATTCCTTGCACTTAACGGTATTGAGAAATAAGGAATAATGATCAACTTGGGGCACCAGGATCATCCAGAAAGGGATCCGCAACAAGTTGTATCCCAATAATGGTAAGCAAAGTGCGGGGTCCTGTAACAGGTGAGAATCTGAGAATCCACGAACACGATTCTTAATGACAAAAACCAGCCACGTGTTCCAGACAACAGTATGCACCATAATTAAGAAGGATTTTTGTCTGGAAAAGCGACACAAGTCATATGTACACAAACTGTTTTCACTATATATATCAGTTCAACAATCGCACAAACGGGTAATCAGAAAAAGATCACTGAAACCTGTGGAGGGAAACATTGATGGAAATATCTTTTTTTTTTGCAGTTTATAACTAAACTTTATAGTGAATATAACGAAAGAGATAGCTTAAATAAAATACCCATTAAATGATGTAAAAAAACATTAAAAAATACTCATCAGTTCATACAAATGTAAACCACATTATTTTAGTAAATTATTTCTAATTGGGCGAATATTTATTAATTTTACATTCCGTATTCAACCTCGCAAACCTAGTATTTTCAACAATATGCATAGGTAGTATGCTGTAAAATAATCTTTGCTAAAATATTTCTCATTAAAAAATGTTTGAACAAGAACAAGTAAAACTATATATAGATGTTTTCTGAACATTCCTTTTTAGTGTCAGTGATCAGGTAATTTATTCCGGTCAGGAAAGACTGTTGATATCATGAAATGGTTGGTTATTGTTGGCAATGAAATGTAACTTGATAGTTTATTTTTGTTGTAACAACAAGTTTGTTTACTTTGTTGTGGTTAACGTTATTCATAAAGATATGTTGTCACAACAGATAACTTAAATCTACATTTGAGCTGGGCGTGACCCAAGGATTAGCATGCTCGGACTGTGAATTCGAGGGTTCATGGTCTGCGATTCGTTGTCGCAGAAACACGCTCCGCACTTTGGGGCCGTGGATGCGTTATAAAAGTTACAATGAAATTTAGCCATTTGGTCAGACAATAGTAACCCAAGAACTGCCGGTGGGTGCTACTGACTGGTTGCCTTCACTCCAATGATTGCCTTTATGTTACTCTGTGCAAAAATTGTGAACCAAATTCAATCGTCAAGGCTCTCTTCTGCACCTTCAAATCACTTGTATATTCGTATTTTATCATTTCAAATTTCATTATTATCATGGTTTATATCTTCATGCGATAAATGGAACACAATTAGTTGTATGGACATATGAAAAATTGATACAGCTAACTGTGTTACGTTTATTCAAGAAAGAAATGAGGCTTGTCGTGGTTATTTAATTTCACGTACAGTATATACAAGCTCACTTGAAACAATTAAACGAACTTTCTAATCGACGAAATTTTACAACGATGAAGTACTAAACACTTAAAGTTAAGGAATATTGTGGAAAAGACGCAGTAAGGTAAAAAGAAAGATTATATGAAGAATTTGGTAAAGAGTGCAGAGAGAAATAATATGGAAATTTATCACTACGTTATTATTAAGATTTGTGTTTAAAATACTTTAAGGTTTCCACTAACACCTTTTTTCTTTCAACTTATAATATTGTTGTATCAATTCATAATCATCACACACACACGGCGACTGGATACAGGATTTTGAAAATCCTAGAGAGTGTGTCTTGGGTATTGGTATTTTTGAACTTGAACAGCGCCTTATGCACGCATGGTCTAAACGGTTAGTACAACCCTAAGGTTCAGGTACAACCGTCACGTATTTTGAGCTTTTACTGGAGGAAAGGCAGCTAGTCAACAACACCCGATACCACAAAGGCTTTGACTGGCTTTGAATTGATTAATGGTATTGACTGTCATTCTTATAACGTACCCAAAACTGAAATTGTGAAGCTTTTTGAGCGGAATCGCTTGGCAAGCATTGAACCTCTTGATACGCAGTCCAACACATTAAACACTAGGCCACATTCGGCCGAGAGTGTCTCGGATTTTACGAGAAGGAAAAAGCTTATATTTTACTGCTAATTTGTACAGTTTGTTCGAGAAATGTTTAATACATGGTTCGTGGCACATCCGAAGTTGTGCAGGGCTATTCTTTGTTGTAGTAAACACCAATCGCTGAGTCTGTAAGTTTCTTTGTTTCAAACGTTTCATGCCATATCTGGAGCGGCTAACGTTTTGAAATATAAAATAGAAGTAATAAAATAAACTAGTGATTAAACTTCTTAATATATATATTATATATTTGTATAACTAGCGAACACGTGGGCCATATTTACAGGGCCGCT
>NW_013665954.1:298889-302951 GCF_000517525.1 Limulus polyphemus | reverse complement strand
GAATCACTTGAAAAAAACACGGGGGTGCTTAGCTTTTTTCCAGGTGTATATATATTATATATTTGTATAACTAGCGAACACGTGGGCCATATTTACAGGGCCGCTATAATTTCTTTAACCAAGTTACGAATGTTATTAGCAGGCCTACTCATTTATATGCTGTAATGTAAATCAATACCAAATGTGGGGTTTGTTTTGCAGGAATCCTCGTAAAAGTGTTTTCGCGAAACCTTCGGATTCCTTAAGGGGTGGTATGAAAATGTTTACCTTTGTGCAAAGCTCGGGACCGAGACAATTCGTTTAGTACCAGCGGTTTAGGAGGAGTTACGTGACACACACACACACTGAATTTTATTATCTAACCTATATAAAAGCCAGTGTGTATCACTTTATGTCATGCTTGGTTTCTTGAAATAGGAGGAGTCATAAAAGCCAAAATGCATTTATCCAGATAAAATAGTTTGATTACTGTTTGTCCATTACGATTTTAGTGAGGGGGTGCAAGGTGGCCGTAAGGGGGGGCATGAAACCTCATAAGTGTAGTGAGTGTTTGTAAAATAAGCCTAAAGTAAAGATGTAGTGTGGAATACCTAGCCTAGTCAAGTGCACAAAATTTATCATGAAAGTAAAAATATCGATTCAGTTTTAAACTTAAATCGTTTCTGAGTTAAGCTATTTTCTGATTCTTTGATAGATTGTTTCATCCAAGCTATTTTATATTATATAACGAACTTTTTCAATAAAAAATAAACCTCTTTCATCAACGGAGACTCTAAATTAAGAAATCAACAAATATTTTTCCAGTTCGTTGTCTATACATTTCATTTTATACTTTCAGTACATAGATTAACAACAATACTAGGTTATACTTTTGTTGCTAAGCAACGTAACATAAAAGCTATTGTTGGAACATAGTGTTACCAAAATTCATTGGCTTTTCTATATATTATAAGTTGTTAAACTAACTGATTTTTACCAATAATTATTTTATGAATACGCAACGAATTCATTTCATGGATCATGTTAATTTTTATTGGCTCACAAAGAATTTACCGACGTTTGACTTCCTCGACTGCACTTTTCTGCCCCTTTGTTGGTCAAGCTTGATTTCGCAAAATTTATTCATTTCGGTTAGCTATGAAATGTGAGGTTAGGGTATACTATGGGGTGGGGGTGGTAGTACTTGCCCCGTTATTTATGACTGGATATATGCTATTATAGATGCATAGTTATTAGTTTATATCGTAAAACATGGATTCATGTATTTTTTCAGGACTCTTTTTATTCAGATCAAATATGAGCATAGGAGAAATATGCTGTTAAAATTGATAAGGCAAAATATTTGAAAGTAAAATATAAGTTCAGAAGTCAGTGTATTCGTTTTCAATAAGATTTCACTCACCTAGTTTGATTTGTTTATTATTTTTTCAGTGGCTTTTGATCGCAATAAACACGTCTTTTTGTTGTTGTTGTTGCAACGGTAGAATTCTGAATCACTAAATATGAGCTTTCACATATCTGTATCTGGCTGTCTGTGTGAATTGTTTCTTGTTGGAAATGAATTCTTCCCCAGTGGGCATGTTTCAGTCCTATGTGACGATTGACCCACTTGACTATTCATATGAAAAAGTTGGTTATCCTAGTCTTTGTGTTTAGAATCAGAGCTGTCTGGGAATACTTAGAATCAAAAATTAAATTTGCTTCTCATGAGTAAACACAAAAAAGTTGTGGTGGAGCGAATGTAGTAGACACAGCTCCAAACTGACTTTAGATTCGAACTCGTATCTTGTTGATAAGAACGTTGACAACTTGGTGTCGCTACATAATCAGTCATCATGTGGACAATGCATCATCATCATTTTGGTTGTTTAAAGTTAAACAAGGTGGCCATTTCTGTTAGTTGGTCAACATTTTATTATTGAATAATACAGTTAAATTTTGACATGTTTTTATTATTCTTTTTTTTATTTAACATTAAAGTGAGACATGAAATGCATAGTTTTTGGTTTAGTACATGATTTATTTACCATTTGTTAACCCTAAGAGATTTATTCAACGAAACATAAAAGTTTGGAGAGTGTTATTTTCTAGCTTAATATTTGGAGTAGTCCTAAAAGATGATTGAATTATATGCATTTGTATAAACAAATCTGTGTTATATTAAATAAATAGTTATAATTTAAATGTACTTATTAGGAGTGTTTAGTTAGTAATATTGCATTATGACATACCTGAGACCTGATAGACCAGAGCAGATGTGATTTGATTTGTGCATATATATATATATATATATATATTGGAACACAATTTATTTACATAAGGTTCAGAAAAAAACCCAATAAAAACGGGTTTTTATTTTAGGTGATCGTTAATAAGTATATATTTTATGTCAAATTAAAAAACAACAACTCGGCCTTCTTGATATAAAGCTGTGTGGTGATTTTACATTTAAAATAAATCTATATGTGAATAAAGCTAATAAAGTATCTTAATGAAATTATTCTACCCAAATTTAAGTTTAATCTGACTAAGATTCTTTGATAAAATCTAAGAGAAATAGTGAGGAGTAAATAAAATATTCTTATACAAATAAGTAAATAAACAGTTAAAAAATTAAGCAAGGGTTTGTTGGACTACCATTCTCATAAATAACTTAATTCAACTAGTTATTATGTTTACTTTAATCTGCTAGCAGCAACCCAAAGCTTTTTACACAGCAAATAACTGTGCCAAGACTTCTGATATTAACCGTCAATTCTCTATGTACACGTTTCCCACTGTGTACAAGGCAATGGTTTCACTACCAAGTTGTTTAATTATTACAGATATTCAGTCTGCTGGTAATGGTCATCAAAAGAACTATCATCTCTTTCTCGTCCTCAGAGAGTTGATATTATTCACCTTAAAGGACAACATCGTGTAACCTGCACATTCAGAAGCTTTTCCTCCATAATGCCATATCATAACACAGCCAGATTTTCAAGATCACATGCGTTAGATAAAGATTTAATCTGCTAACATGATTTACATATGCTTTAGTTTTAAACACGTAATAAAGCTCATGATTCAATGGACCAAGCTGGCTAAGAAACAGGAAAGATAATTTTAATTTGAACTGAGTAACTGTATTCATAATCAAATTACTTTTTTCGTACCCTTTGCCATAACATTTTACCACTGTACAGTTGCTTGTTATAGAAATCAATCTTCAAAATTATGAACAACTAAGTCATTCCAGTGAGTTAGATTATTGGAATATAGCATTGACTACTAAACCCATCAGTAAGCCAAGTGTAATTACAAAGCCAATATTACAAAAAAATTGGGACAAAAAATACTAGGGATATAAAATAGAGGTACTTCCAAAACATCTCAAAAAAAGGGTTCTTTTGATAGCCAAGTGGTTAGAATGCCCGTATTCGGGATAACAGGTTCGGGGGTTTGAATCCTAGTGATTTTACAAAAAATGTTGTGAAAATAATAATACACACAATAAAAACGAGAATGGTAGTCCGAATAATTATAACGTTAGAAGTAGGTTATTGGATTCCTGAAAATAAAAAGCATTATTAACCTTCCAGAAATCAATACAAAGATATTTATTATGTAGAAGGCCGGAGTGCTCAGAGAAATGTATGATTCCTTTCTTTAGATTTTGGTCCACCTGGCATTTGATCATATTTCAGTTTTCTCAAAGTAACTTATGCGGAAGGCTGCTTGATAAGTCTGATATATTTCTTGTTAATGCAATTCTGCTAAGCAAGGTAAATGCATAGCCTACCATCTAGTTTCACGATCGGATTTGAAAACATTGTCAAACATTCCATAATTTCTCCACTGCTATAAAGTCAGCATGTTTTCATAACCAATTAGCAGTGGTTTATACTGGCAAGAGTTTGTCTGCATTAGCACTTTGTTTGGTTGCAGCCTTCAAGTTGTTCACAGTGACTATGTCTTTGCCTCTCATTTCTTAGCCTCTTTCGCTGCAATCAAAGGCCTACATCAAAGTTCACAAATGCAAGATATTATGATGTCCTGGTCAAGTTGCAATGACATTCGTGC
>NW_013665954.1:295472-298469 GCF_000517525.1 Limulus polyphemus | reverse complement strand
AATACAAAGATATTTATTATGTAGAAGGCCGGAGTGCTCAGAGAAATGTATGATTCCTTTCTTTAGATTTTGGTCCACCTGGCATTTGATCATATTTCAGTTTTCGGATTTTATAAAATATTGAGTATTATTTATTAATTTATGTGTTCAGCTCTAAGCATTTGTAACGGGGGTAATCAAATAAGATTGGTGTTAAAAGCTTCTAGACACACTACGCATTAAATTCAGTTAGTTGTTTTCTTCTTATAACATGTAACATTGTTATACTATTATTATCATATCAGTTATTATCTTGTATATCATTTTGCATCTTCACAAACATTGGTTTTGGTTTTACTGTGGAAAAGTTGATGCTACTTCCTTGACACAGGTTAAGCTGAAACATATGTCTGGCCTCTGATATCATTCATAGTGGTAGCGTAATGAGTTTTATTTGGTATAGTAATATGCTATAGAGATAGATTCCAATTTCCAAAGAAATACACTTCTGCGACGATGGCTCAAGACAACAATTACTGTTTGTGTGTTCCCTTGGTAAGAAATATTATATTGTTTATTTAATGTTTACACTAATTATTATATCGAATGTCGTTACTTTTATATTTATTTATTGGTTACACTAATTATTATATCGAATGTCGTTACTTTTTATATTTATTTATTGGTTACACTAATTATTATATCGAATGTCGTTACTTTTATATTTATTTATTGGTTACACTAATTATTATATCGAATGTCGTTACTTTTTATATTTATTTATTGGTTACACTAATTATTATATCGAATGTCGTTACTTTTTATTTTTATTTATTGTTATCATTTTATTACAAAGATTACTTTATATTGTCAGTTTAGAATTTGTATTTAGGGCTAACTTAAATCTCCTAAGCTGGCCGAACGTCATGGAATATTATAGGCATTAAAGCCGAAAATATTTTTAACAGTGATGATACCAAACGGATGCCCCCCAGTAGCACAGCGGTATGTCTGCGGACTTACAACGCTAGAATCCGGGTTTCGATACCCGTGGTGGGCAGAGCACAGATAGCCCATTGAGTAGCTTTGTGCTTAACTTCAAACAAACGTACCAAACGGACGGTACCCGATGAGTCAGCAGCGAATTTACGGACTTGCAACGTAAAAATTCGGAATTCGGTTTCTCGTGGTGAACACAGCACATATCCCAATGTATCTTTGCGCTAAAACAAACAAACAAACAAACTCAACTTTGAAACAATACATTATAATCTTTATAAGTAGAAACTTAAGAAAAGCATACTTAATTAGCTCTACCGATGGTCTGGTTTAGTTTTAGTTTCGCTCTAAGTTCATAGCTTACTCTGATTGGAAGTTTTTAATATCTGTTAACTTAGAGACACTAATATGTTGTGACAATCTGATGGACTAACAAGGAGGCAAAGATGATGATACAACCACAATCTAAAAGTTGTAAACTGAAGTTACGCATTTTGGTGGAAAGATACATCCTCAATAACATTTGATTGAATTGGAAAAAATATTTCTGTAAAATAAGTTGTTTTAAAATAAAAAAATAACCTCTTGATGCATGACTGAATAAAATGTATGAACATTTTTTCAATGGACATTTGATTAGTATAACGTGTAGTACACTGAGAAATCTAACATCATGTGGTGGTGTCATGCAAGACCTGACATTATGTGGTGTTGGTGTCATGCAAGAACAGGGTAAGTATGAAGTTAATTCCTAATGTGATTATCCTGACTTTAAATATATTCGATTCATCGAAATATATCGGAGATATATGTAAATACTTTATTTTTTAATGCTCGTTAAAAAAGGAAACATGATTTTGAAATGTAGATTTGATAAAAAAAAACATCCTGTAGATATTCTACGTGGTTTATATTTTTTTATTCCTCTTATATATTATATATTATTTTCGCCTTAAAGGTAGAAATAAATATAAAATCGTAACAGTAGTAAAATCAGAACTATGACTATTGTAATACTTCAATAGTGCAAGCCAAAGAACAATAGATAGTTGTTTTTTGTTTTTTTATCCTTTGCAAGTTTTAAGTATTCTGGATATCATCAAAT
Organism: Limulus polyphemus; assembly: GCF_000517525.1. Taxonomy (NCBI): domain Eukaryota; kingdom Metazoa; phylum Arthropoda; class Merostomata; order Xiphosura; family Limulidae; genus Limulus; species Limulus polyphemus. Next base: position 296,386 of record NW_013665954.1, on the reverse strand, counting down.
ACTTTGATGTTATGTTGTATAAAATATGTCTAATTTGCTTTTGTCTTAAGTGATTTATTGCATTACTGACGTAAGTTTTCCAATATGAAATCATGAAATATTTATTTGGTTGTATAATAAGTTACTGCATCTCGAATCTCGCAGATGTTGTAGTTTAAGCTGTTAAGAAGTGGTTTTACTAACAGTAGCTTGTGAGTGAACTCCTCAGTGTGAGCGGTCTTAGGTTCAGATCCTAATCATCAGAAGTTGGATAACCGCAAGAAAACTAACATCCAACTAGTGGTCATCCCGTGACTCTAAAATAAGGCCCAAGGACAGGCCTTCTTGATGAGAGTGAAATAATATAGTAGTTTGATGCCTTTACTAGCAGTTTGTAGGGGATTAATCTTTTTTTTTACTTGGTAGAGGACTTAGCTGATGTGCGGGAAATCCAAGCTAAGGAAATACGAAAGACTTAGCTTCCCTCACGAAGTTTTAGTCTGTACTTTATAAAGTCCACAATCTTTTCATTGTTAGTTTTAGCTAGAAATGCCAATTTTAAAATGTTCAACCGAAGAAAACTTTATAATGGAGCACAGAATCTTGTGAAGACAGTTTTACTAAAGAGAAATTTGAATTAAGGCAGAATTCGAACCCGTGATTCGGCTAACTTGGAGTTAGTTATTAATCTCCTGCGTCGTGAATGCTACATATCTCTTGCCAAATTCTGTACTTAATAACCAGTGAAGAGAAAACTGCCATTTGCAGCATTTAAGACATGGTAACTAAGTTAGTAGAGTTTTCTCGATTTTCTCTTCTTTTTTAAAAAAGGTCGTTTGTTGAGTTCTTCCAGTCCGCCCCCCCCCCCCCAGTGGCACAGCGGTGTGTCTGCGGACTTACAATGCTAGAAACCGGGTTTCGATACTCGTGATGGG
>NW_013665954.1:293083-295078 GCF_000517525.1 Limulus polyphemus | reverse complement strand
CGCCCCCGCGGCTGAAAGGGCGAGCATGTTTGGTGGGATGCGGATTCGAACCCGCGACCCTCAGATTGTGAGTCGAGCGCCTTATCCACCTGGCGAGTTTATTGTTATCATGTGCGTGCAATAAATTCGGGCCTTTCGGTCCAATATAACAGAGGTTTTTGGTTACGGTCTTCAGTCAAATGTCTTGGAAGATTTCGGGTTCATATGGGCATGTCATTAGTCGAGTCAATCTCTTGGAGAGTTTGGTGTTAATATAAGCATGCAATTAATTGAGGTTTTTTTTTTGCCCAATGTAATAGCGGTTTTTAGTGATATAGTAGTCATGGTTTTGGTTATGGTTTTGCAGTCAAGTGTCTTTTAAGGTGTTGGTTAAAACAGATGTATCATTGGTTCAGGTCTCGTTGTCCAATGTCACGAAGTAATTTGTATTGTAATGGCTATTTGTGTATTCCATTTTTTTAAGTGTATTTTTGTTTGTTTAACACTGACCTGTATTCAGTGCAAGGTGGTACTTACGGTATCTAGAGCGCGGAAGTTTTTTAACATTTGATATTCGAAATTTTTAATTAAAAATCGTTGTCTGAAACTACGTATAAAAGATTCGTATATTTTAATTACATTTGCCAATTTAGCTTCGCTCATCCATAGCACGATTAGTGCAGTGTCTAGCTGTGTACTGTACAGAGAACGATAATGACCAGTTCCACTGTTACATGTACATAACTCGTTAAACCTTAAATAAGTGTTAAGAAGAAGAATATATGCGCACACCTTTAACAATAGTGTAACAGGAGCTTTATAAAACGACATATTAGGGTGTTTTATTGTTGTGAAGTAAATGTATGTCTTTGATAATGAAATGAGAATTTATTATTTCATCATTAAAAGTTAATTAACTGTCCCCATAGCAACGGTAACGACTAGTCCTCGAAGGTTTTCCACGATGATTATACTTAGTTTTTGATCGTTTCACTATCCTTGAATCGTTTGGTCAGGCGTGACTAACAGCTCTTTGTAACAAGCCAGCTCAACAGAGTGAAGGGGACTATAACGTTACAAATTTTCGGTTCTGTTTGTTATATGGCAATCTCAAAAACTATTATTGTTTATCCATATGAACTGAGCTTCTGGCAGTTTTAATTTACCTCTGAAACCTCCGTCCAGTATTATCTGTTTTGTGAAAAAATATATATCTTTTTAGAAAAAAGTAGTTTATTTTACCTTGTTTTGACTTTGTAAGATATCAGGTTGTGTTGAATCTTTAAAACTGTAATTTTTGCGATGGAAAAATATTTTGATATTTTTTTTACAAATTTGCATGATATGAATGTCCGAGATATTTGGAATCTTGAGTACGTATTGGCATGCTAATTCGAAATGGAATCAAAGAAATATTTTCTAAATAAAGTTCTAAACGAATTAATATGTATGTTTGCTATAGCATTTTCTGCTACTTTGTTTATAACAGAACAATGTGAAATACCCACGTTAATGACATGGTAATTCGAATATCTTTTTATACTGAAGACAGATTGAAACTTGGATACTAAATCTGTATTCTGACTGTTAGGAAAATCACCCACGTCTCTTTTAGTTTGTGATAACTATAACTGAAATATTTCCTGCATCGTGTAAAGGACTTGAAACAAATATAGTTAAAACCGCATAGGCGACAAAAATAAACTGTATGATCTGACGAACATCGTTAGCTCGAAACGTCATCCTTCTTTAGATAAAAATATATAAAAACTTTGCGATTGTTCAACCTATTATTTCGTGTAAAGGACTTGAAACGTTTAGTTTGTTATAACAATAGTTAGCTTTGGACAATAACTTTAGAATGGTTAATTTACATAGCCTTTGCTAATTAATTACAGAACGTTTGTTGTCGTCCATAGTACAATACACTTCAGAAACAAAAAAAAAAAATAAGTTCGTTTTTAGGGCGAAAGAATACCCACGAATTTAGTAATTAGTCAGCGAATAGCAACCTCT
>NW_013665954.1:286709-292095 GCF_000517525.1 Limulus polyphemus | reverse complement strand
GTACCAGTTTAACGTTGAATTCTATTTATGATTTTAACCTAACTGTTATTTCCAAGTAAAAGTTTTAATCCCTGTGACAATTTGAATCGACATCCGGGCACACAAATATATGATCGGATAGTTTTTATAATTTTCACGCAGAGCTACACGAATGCTTACTGCGCATATTCGTCCTTATTTTTGAAATGATAAACTAGAGGAGATGCAGCTAGGTAGTCCAATCAGAGCCAAGTTCATGACAACCATCTGTAAGACAAGGTTGGCCAAGCAACGCACGTGTTCGAAACACTGGCATTACCTTGGCCATTGGGACTTGAATGGCCTTCATTGATATATATCGGAGGTTCTTTTTTACAGGAAAGTTTCTGTTATAGGAAAATCAAGATTCAACATCAATGGCATTTAATTGAATACTTCGTTTTCATGAAAATTAGAATTTAATTACTAAGTATAAAACCTAGGTTGTCAATCAGATTTCATTACATGACTAATGAGTCGCTGGGATTTAAGTCCTAAAGTATGCCGGGAAAGTTTTTATTTTTAAAAACATAGTTACACTAAATATATTAGACGGAGGAAGAGGTACAGATTGCACCTGACTTTCCCAGGTCAAAATAAAGACCTAAATCCCGATGAAGCAGAAACTAGATGTACTTCCGCAGGGTCCCCAAAAATGTTCTGTTTGAAGAGTAAATAAAACCAAAATTAAGAGTAACAAATATTTTTATTTCTTCCTTTTGAAGTTCACATGTCATGCTGTGTTGTAACCTATAGAGTGCATAATTTTTCTAGTGATTTATGGCATGCGCACGTTTTTCTGACGTCACGACAGTACAAACTGCAACGTTAAGCGTCCTTCATGTGACGTCACTTTATCGTCTACTGACTGACTAACATGAAACACACTACTGCAGGATGGTTAAAACAGGTGACCCCTCTCGGGGTAATTATTGATTTATTGAACAGCTTCATGTAAATTGCATCTACCTTCTCTCACTAGTTCTGGAGTCCAAAACGTCGTTTCCAAACTATAATGAAAGCAGGAGCAGTCCATATGAAACTGTGCCAACACACTGTCTATAACGTTCTTTAAAAGATCGTGCTCATTTGTTTGAAAATGACACTATTTTAGTAGAATATAATTTAAATCTATTTTAATTCAATTTGTACTCGTACAATCTGGCAGGACAAGTGAAATAACTTTTTGTATTTCCATAATCAGGTAGGATAAGTGAAAACATAAAATATTCTATACTTCCTGATTAATAAATGACAGTTTATTTATTATAACTTAATTGAACAGGATTAATTATTTAAAGTATTCGGTTTATTTTACTTGTGGTTTATTTACGAAATTAAATTTTTTCTCCAGATTAATTTGGTGACAAGCTGGATTGATGGTAGTTTTGTGTACAGCACCAGTGAAGCTTGGGTCAATTCCATGAGATCCTTCAAAAATGGAACGTTTCGTCGAAACAAAGACAACAATTATCCACCTAAAAACATCGAGAGGGCACCATTAATGAATTCCCCGCCAGCTAAGTACTTGGGAATGCTGAGCCCGGAAAGAATGTTTCGTATGTAAAACTTATTCTTCTAAATTACAATTTTGTGTACGTACGTAAAAAGTATTCTTGTAAATTACAATTTTGTGTACGTATGTAAAAAATATTCTTTTACATTATTATTTTGTGTACGTATGTAAAAAATTATTCTTTTACATTATTATTTTGTGTACGTATGTAAAAAATTATTCTTCTAAATTACTATTTTGTGTACGTATGTAAAAATTATTCTTGTAATTTACTATTTTGTGTACGTTTGTAGAATTATTCTTGTAAATTATTATTTTGTGTACGTATCTAAAAATTAGCATTGTAAATTACTATTTTGTGTACGCATGTAAAATTTATTCTTGTAATTTACTATTTTGTGTACGTTTGTAGAATTATTCTTGTAAATTACTATTTTGTGTACGCATGTAAAAATTATTCTTGTAAGTTACTATTTTGTGTACGCATGTAAAAATTATTTATGTAAATTATTATTTTGGGTATGCATGTAAAAATTATTCTTGTAAATTACTATTTTGGGTACGTTTAAACTTATGTTTGTGAAGTGAGTTATGTATTGAGTTGGGTTTTTACAAAAACAAAATTAATTTGATCACATTTTTTTTTCTCCTTTCGTGATTATCTTTAAGTCAGTAAAAATGTTAGACAAATTAAAATGTTCGTCTCCTCTGTGAGTCAGCAGTAAGTTTACGGATTTACAACGCTAAAATCTGGGGTTCGACTTCCCGCGGTGTACAGAGTGTATATTTAAGTTATTTTGTAGCTTACTCGAAAAAAATTGTAACAACAACAGTTTATATTTTCTATGATCCCACTTGGCTGTGAAAATATGAAATTGGTAGGTCGAACTTTAAAAAATCAATTCAACATTATTTGAACCCCAAATTGGGAGTTCCTTGAAAGGTGACAATCATACAAAAAAAAACTACTTCTCAATGAGAAGCAAAATAAGTACAATACTACAAGTATGGTCATGTATTACTTTGTTTGTTGTTAATCACATACTAGTACAATGGACAACTTGTGCTATACCAATTACAGGGATCGAACCCTTACATAAAACATGCGTAACTTCAAACTTCTTTTAAAAAAATTTACATTGTTGATAACAAAAACTATTATTTTTTAATTTAACATCTTTTTTGTGTTGATGTTGAAAGTATGAATCTACGATGAGGTGTAACTGGAAAAGAGACTCGAGTAGTATTGATTCCTAAGTTCAGTTAGTAAAGAACAATTAATTTTAATTAACTGTGAAGTATGTGTACAAAACTACTTGTTCTTCTTTATTGTTAGTTTTGAAAAAATGAAAGCAAAAAAAAAACAACAACAAAAAAAACACGTGAATAACAACACTGTTAACGTCAGATAGTAGTTAAATGTACATCTTGATTAGGCTTATATGAGGCTTTGTGGCATGCTACCCGAGAAAAAGTACTATTTCTGATGAGTTTGTTCGTATTTGTTAGTTGTTGGGGATCCTAGAAGTAATCAGAACCCAGCTCTCTTAGCGTTTGGAATCCTCTTTTTTCGATGGCACAATGTCCTGGCTTCTAGAGTTCATAAGGAACACCCAGACTGGTCAGATGAAGAGATTTTCCACAGAGCCAGACAATGGGTAATTGCCAGTATGCAAGTATGTGGCAGTTATTATATTTATTTTATAATAAAAAATACCGCAGTGTGAGTAAACTTAACAGAGATTAAAAAAATTCCAAAGAAATGCATGTATTATTCTTAAATGCACGTATACGCACGAATGCAGTTTTTTTAGAAATAGGTCTGAACTTAAGTTGTCATAAAGTTAAGAAAATAAAACTTTTAAGACGGCGTGATTGGGTAATGAAAAAACTTGTATTAGCCTCATGTTTTGTTGTGTTTTTATCTTTATACAGTAAATTATTCTGTACATTTTTGTAAGACTGTCCCAGTCTCATTTTTAGATATTTACTGTGTATCATTAAACATTAGTTTCTCTTTAAACATCTGTGTTATTTAAAATGTACACTAGTTTCGTCTTAACCTTAAAAAAAGGACCATGTGTTATAATAACTATTTTCTGGTAATTCAATTAATTTTGTTTGCCGCAGGCCTAAAATATACGTATCAGATTGAACTAAGTAAACTGTATTTTTAGTACTCAATAATTATACTCATCTAGAGGAAACTACAGCTGCGTAACAGATTAAACTAAGTTTGTCTTGCTTATTACTTGTCAGGGAATTTACTTATCCAAACGGAACTACCGCTGCGTAACATACTAAAATAAGTCAATTTTGCTTGTTACTCGTCAGGGATTCTGCTCATCCAGAGGAAACTACAGCAGCGTAACAGATTAAACTAAGTCAGATTTGCTTGTTACTCATCAGGGATTTTTACTCATTCAGAGGGTTTTTTTGTTTTGTTTGAAGTTAAATACAAAGCTACACAAGGGGCTCTCTGTGCTCTGCCAACTACGGGTATCGAAACCCGGTTTCTAGTGTTGTAAATCCGCAGACATACCGCTGTGCCGCTGTGGGACTCATTCAGAAGGAACTAAAACTAAAGTAAAATTAAAATACATAAAAAAAATATATATATATAATGCATGTATTATTCTTAGAGTGGCCTTAGCAATAGGTCTGTGTTTAGAAATAGATCAGATCTATGACCTAATTGGCGGTTAAATTGTGAAATTGGAAGATGGAGCTTAAAAATTAATTCAATATTATTTGAGTCCCAAATTGGAAGTTTCTTGAAAAGTGACAATTATATAAAAAGCTACTTTTTGATAAGATATAAACTAATACAACGGTTGTGGCCATATATTAGTTTATTGTTAAGCAGAAGTCTATACAATGCGCAACTTGTGCTGTACCCACCAAATGGATCAAAACCTTACATGCTGGGAGTGAAACACGTGACATTGATGTATAGCACATCTCTTTATATTCTCTTCATAAATTAAACTACAGAAAATATTATATAGTGACCTCTGTAGTCAGGTTTTTTCCTTTGAAAGCATGATGTAATATTTTAGAATATAGATGATCGTGAGGAGCTAAAAAAACAACAAAAAACTGGGCCATTCCAAATGTCAGTATTTGCTGCTTATCAAAGATTTCACCAACTAATGTGCTAAGACTGACTTTCTTCTAAAAGGAGATATAAGATGTTTACGTAGATCTCATTTTATTTACGTATTTGTTAGTCGCTGCTTGTAACTAATTTAAAAAATACTTTAAAACGCTCAAGTAATATTACCTAGTGCTTAAAGAACAGTTATCGCATTGTTGATGAGTAAACGAATTACAAATATTAAGTGATATTACTTAGTGCTTAAAGTACCGTTATCACATTGTTGATTTGTAAACAACAGAACTGTGAATTACAAATAATATATAACATTAATTGATACTTAAAGCACCGCTATCGTATTGTTGACGAGTAAACAAAGAACTACGAATTATAAATGTTAAATAACATTAGTTAGTGCTTAAAACAGTGTTACCACATTGTTGATTAGTAAACAAGAGAACTGTGAATTACAAATATTCAAGTAACGTTATTTTATTGCAAGTTACAGCTTTTACGGTAAGGAAGAATATTTTTTAGAACAGTTACGTTTCGTGCGATCATGCTCAAGTAATACAAGTTTTAATGGTAAAAAAAAGGTTTTCTAAAAATAATCTTCCTTACTGCAAAAGCTGTAATTTGTAGGGGTGCGTATCTCATCATAGTAGTCGATACGATACGTATTTAGATACAGAAGTTTTACCAACTGTTTGTTACAAAGTTTGACAGTCTTGTCTGTAATTTATTATCTATATTAC
>NW_013665954.1:282377-286283 GCF_000517525.1 Limulus polyphemus | reverse complement strand
TGGCAGCTGGCAAGAGAAGTAAAATAAAAAAGTTATTATCTATCTATCTATGGTTCACGTCCTTTAACCGCATAAAAATGCTTCGCACTTTGGAGCCGTGGAAGCAGTATAAGAGTGAGGGTGAAATCCTGCTATTCAATTAGAGTAGCTCAAGAGTTGACAATGAGTGCTGTTGATTAATTGTCTTCCCTCGAGTCTCTCAGTTCAAAATAAGGAAGGTGTAACGCCGCTAGATTTTTTGTAGTTTTCTGTGGATGTTCGAAACAAACAATTGATGCAGTTTGTAAACGTTTAGGTTCAATTACAACCCAGAATTAGGTAATAGTTAAATTTTGGACATTAACAACATTGCCCTACTACTAAATTACCATCGTAAGTTATTGCCATGGCAACTTGATACTGGTAATAACATGTTAAAATAAGCACTGATCAAGATAATGAACCAGCTCAATATTATCTACTCAATGCACAAGCTGAAAGCTATTTCACACAATGCATTTGAACTGTAAGTTAGAATGAAGCAGTTTTAAAAATGTGACCTATTTAAACATGCTTCTCTGTCTGTTATCATGAACTTTCAAATAAACGAATTCACTTTTCTGTAATTACAACACAATTAGATCAAATTTGAATTATCACGTAAAACTTAGAGATATGTATGTATATACATATAACATCACCATTTGAAAAAAATTTCAATACCACTAAATACTTTGAATAACCAGCAGTACAACTGATAAAGAGGTATGTGGATTATGTCCCAATTTGGGCGACCTCAAAGGGTGTGGCGGCTGACCCAACAACGGTCACCCGAGTTCTAATGGGTGTGTCATGTAGTGGTTTATTTAAAAGTGTTTAATCTTTTTGATTTATGTTTTTAAATAATGAGCCTGTATTAGCTCTTGCTACCCATAAATGACGGTTTATCTCAAAATTTCAAATGCTTGTTTAAAATAACGCATTAAACAAGTTTTTATTCGAACAATTGACATAAAACTTACATTATTAATTAATGGGGCAAGACTGTCATATGAATAGATCATGAAACACCCACAATATTAGCGAAAGTATGCTTACAATACGTTGGGCTTACTTTGCATTTACTGCTGGTCGTAAATACGCATTGTATTAGTTGTGTGCAAAGTATACATATATCATGTTAGATGTTTTATTTTTTTACATTCACTTAGGTGAGTGAAAATGTTATATATGTTTTTACCTTGCGCAAAGTTTGCATTCAAGATTTTAGACCCACGTTATACTTATTAATGTGGTTAAAGTTATTCACTCTACAGTTTTGACTGTTTTCATATTTTATAACAACTTACATCATTGTTATTAAGCTGGAATACAAAGGTTCTATATACATCATGAGCGATTTATTAGAACAGCAAACAATTTTATCAGACACCTGTCGAAAGATGCGTAATTCAGTATTTCACCTATCACAACACAAAACCTTACCAATATATACATAATAACAAAATGTAACATAAAATTATCATAAATAGCGTCTGTAACCTTATATCAGTTCATATTAAACATCCAGTACTTGGTTGGTCCTCCTTGTACTCTAATAACCTTCGCAAGGCGACGTGGCATGCTGTCAATGAAATTATTGATGTAATTCACCGTGATTTCATCCCAACTTGACATTAGAAGACGCTGCAACTCAGCTACAAAACCTGGTTTAGGGTTTTCAATAAAATCACAATCTGGAGACTTTGCTGGTTGTAACAATCTTGAAACGTCCTCCTGGTCGAGATAATCCTATACAATAAGTGCACTTTGGGCAGTGAAATTGTCATCATGGAAAACAAAGTTATTGCGAAACCTTGCCCTAGCATATGGCAGAAATATCGACTCCACGTAATGCCTTTAGGAGGCGCCATTGACGTTTCCCTGGAGAATATGAAGAGCAGTTTTCCACCTTGATGAATAGCTGCTCAAACATGTACCGCACCACCTCTTGTGGGAAAGACAGTCATACATCATCTGTTCTCCAGGCAAACGACGAACACGAATCTTACCATCAGCTTTAACAAGCCGGATACAAGACTCATCTGAAAAGATATGTCACCAGTGTCCTAACTGTAAGTTGCATGCTGTCTTGCTCGAGTAACACGATGAGGCGGGGAATTCTGGTTAATATCGGTTTACAGATAGCCCTTCTTGCAAAATAACCTCGTTTGGTCGGTCTCCTATTCACTATTCTTCTGGATACTCTGGAATGAATGCGTTCATTCCATTCCTTACTTTTATAACGCACCCATGACCTCATAGTGCGGGGCGCATTTCCATGGCACGGGATATGAATAATGGACCCTCAGATTCACAGTCCGGCACGTTAACCACTAGGCTATGTCCGTCCTACTTACTCATAAGTAATAGGAATATGGTTGTGCATTTCGATCTTTATATTATTATCATATGTTTCACGTTTTGATCCAAAAAATAGTCTTTCTTTGAGGTAACATAATCGACTTTTGTCAAAATTGCTTCGCCTTTTTTTATCATTCATACTTATAGGCTTAGACAGTTTTAGTGTGAGTATTTGCTTTTTACTGTAGGCAATTTTTTATGTAAGGCATAGTAAGATTCTGGTTACCCTCACACGTTACTAGGGGGAGATATACAGAAAAGTTGTATCACCCAAGCTATATTTCAAAACTTTTTCCGATGCCACCTTTATGTTTTTTGTAATAGACCAGGCGTGGCTTAGTGGTAGCATGTCAGGCTGCGCATCGAGGGCCAAATGTTAGCGACGATATACCGCTAAACATACTCGTCAGTTTCAGCCAAGAGTTTTATAAATGTTACAGTCAGAGGACAGGGCAGAGCCCCCTCTGATTGAAGTCAGAACCACTAATTTTGAACTAACCAGAAAATCCTGTTTTGGATTAGTTGTTGTTAAGTGCAAAGCTACACAGTGAGATTCCTGTGTTGTGTTCGCCACGGAAGTCAAAACCAGGTTTCAGACATTATAAGCCTTAAGATTTACCCGTGGTCCAAAAAAAATAACAGATAAAATATTGAAACCTTATTTAATATTGAATTCACCTAAATAATTTCCACAATATATATATAGTTTGTTTTTGCTCTATCGAGTAAAATATTCATGGAGAGTATATTAACCAAAATACCTCACTGCTCCTGTCACGAAATACTTGTCTTTCAGTACAGTGCACAGTTTCGAAACACTAGAAATCCACGAAGCGATTGTAACTAAACACTACATATGAATTCAGAATTGGAAATTTCAGTATGAATAACTCACAATTGTAATTTAAAAAAATGATAAAGGATAACAATAATGAAGAAAGAACATTTCTTACTGTTCCAACAAATTCTAGTATTAGTACAAAGCAGCTAATTATCAAATCTCTACACTTGCATTTACAGAATGTCATTATGTACGAGTTCTTGCCAGCCTTGATAGGAGAAGAAGTGACGGAGTATACAGGTGACAATCGTTGGTTTTATTTATTTATTATTATTTTGTTCATATTATTGGATTTGGTGTGACCATTACAAAATAACGAGAACAAGAAATTATTTTAGTGTTATTGAGTGCATAAAGATCTTGATGTACTTGTAGCATTATCATTTCTTAACTAAAATATATATAATTAAGTACCACGAATTAGTAGTAAACTCATAAAAGATTGATTTAATTTACTTGCAATTGTTTTGGAAAGTAATGTGAATAAAAGTAGAAACGCTGAAATGAATTAATTTTTATATATTTCTGAAAGAACTAACAATTTTACCGAAATAATTGACCAATTATGAACATCGGGATTTGTTTGAATAGTTCCGAAGATTACCTATCTTGTAAATAAGTAAATGTATCATACTTCGTTCAAACATGTCTTCACACTAAGTACGTGAGTGATTATTAAAAAC
>NW_013665954.1:273572-281412 GCF_000517525.1 Limulus polyphemus | reverse complement strand
GCCACTTCATTCTTCGGGTTTCGTGGACAAGAACCCAACGTTGTTCCAGGAAGATGGAGCACCGTGTCACACTGCTAGAAACACCCAAAAAGTGGCAGGAAGAAAATGGTATCCAGAAGTTGCCCTGCCCGAGCCAATCTCATTTTTTTCTGAGAAGGTGGTGTCTATTTACTTGTGACTACGCTGTGTATGTAATGTAGCACTGTACTACAGCGTTTCCCAAACTTTTGTCATCCACGCCCCCCCCCCCTCCTTAATAAATATGGCTTCTTGTGCAAGTGCTTTTTTTTTTAATGAGTGAAACAGTGAGTTACGAGACGAAATGTAACACAAGGATAAACATTAATATGCTATGTGTGTTTAGGCTTAATTTTGCATTATTGCACTATTGACTCTACCCTAATCCCCCCCCCCCACTCCCAAAGATACCATTTGCGCTTCCCGCACTTTGGGAAATGCTGCTGTAGTGTATGCTACATTTATGATTTTTATCTTATCAGAAACGATGAAAATGTCAAGCTAGAAATGCTGTTGAGAGGTCAATCTAAAAATATTATGAGACAAGTGCAGTACATGTACTACACATACAATGATATAGGAATGGCAAGGTGGAACAACTACTCGTCTAAATAAATAAAGAAGACTAAAAGTATCAGCAAAGAACAAATGTCGAACATACTTTATTGCCTCTTCAAAATGATTTGAATAAAAATAATTATCTTAGTGATAGAAACATCTCGTACTACTAAAACTAGTAGTTAACATAGCAGAAATCCCGAGTAATTGACAAGTTTTTCTGAGTTAAAAGGAAAATAAAAAGGGGGAAGGGGAGAGACGCTGTGCTACGTGGTACATAGTTCTAGATGGTTGAAGTGTTGTTCCAAATAATAAACGAAGCGGTGGTGGTGTGTATGTATGGAAAACTTCTTTGTCATAATGGAACAGATGATATTTATTGAAGCATCAGTCTAGGACAAAATATGCTTTATTGTCAGATATTTTAGAGTAATATTTACTCACAGCAAGTGAGTTGTGAGTGCCGTTGCGGTTACTGATACATCCGGTCTCACAACGCGTTGCAAATAACCTGGAAAAATCCTAATACTTTAAAAATGAAAATGATGTTGATCTGGAAAAATTAAGGATTTGAAATGTGTATCCGACACGTAGTTTTTTACGTTCTCTTACACAGCTTAGACTTTGTATCGGGGGAGTTAAGCCTCCATCTTCAACACAGAAGGGAAACATCCTCTCCCCTCCATAAATTTCGAAGTTTACCATTTCCGTAAAGTGAGTTGAGTTTTTAATCTAAAATAATGACACATTATAATGAGACAAAGGTTCTAAAATGAATTTGGTAGCTGGAGATAAGAGTTGAAGAGATGAGATAGAAAGATTAAAGTAAAAACAAAAGATGAATCTAAGTGTGAAAATTGATATCTTATATTCAACCCCTCAAAAAAAAAAAAAGATTCATTATAGCATTTATTTTATCTATACATTCAGAGTTTTTTTTATGAGACTAAGATCATATCTTTATGAAATTCCCGAAGTATTACAAGCTTGCTGTTTACTTTGGAGAAGCAGAAAAAGGTATACATATACATACCCAACTGTGCACGAGGTTTGTTCATTGATTTCCAACGCACGTGAGAAGATGTTATATTGATCCATTAAAGTTATGAACTTGTCACTCATTGCGTAGTTTACAGCAATAAAAGAATTTATTTTGACACGACTACATGCAACATATTTAAAGGTTCGGGTGCAGCCAAGGGGTTAACGTGCGAGAACTGTGAATCCTGGAATTCATGGTTCGAAATTCGCTGTCGCTAAGACGCTCTCGGCAGTTTTGGGCTATAGATGCACTTTAGGAGTGAAGATCAAGTCCTATTATTCGGTCCAACAAGAGTAGTCCAAGAGTTGGCGCTGAGTACTGTTGACTGGCTGCCATCCCTCTAGGCTATCAAATCAAAATCAGTGTAGTCTGTGTAGCTTTGCGTGAAAATTCTAAAAACGAAAAAAGAAAGCATACTTAGTAAGGCCTTTTGAGGAAGGTATAACTGAACAGCAACAGAGAGGAAAATAGATATATGTTAGGTAAAAGTATAACCAGACTCACGATTAGAACTTGAAAATGTAACTTTTCATGGAGAAAACGAGATTCTTGTTCTTGTTTTTTTGACATACTATATATATAATCTATCATTTTGGACACGTTTTCGCTTAATTTACTAAATTCTGGAAACAGTTTTATTGTCTGTTTTATTTGCCTTAGATTATACACGTGTTGAGGAGGCACATTTGACGTCACACAAGTTACACAGTGACTTTATTTACTCAGCACTTAGCTTTATGTATTGTGAAGTCATTTCTGAGAACTCAGTTTTAAGGATCCAGCAAATTATCTAGACTTTATTTTCATGCACCAGAAATGTTCAGAATGAAGTAAAACAACAAACGATCATTATAATAACGCTATTTTCTCTATAATATGCTGACCAGTATCGTGGAAACATTTAAAACAATAATAAGTATTACAGAATAATAGGTTTTGGTTGTTCTCACTTGACATTGACAAAGGCTTTGAATGAGATAGTTTCAGTTCGTGTAAATGGATATCGTAGACGTATGCGTACTTACAAGCCTTTTTCTCACTCAATATGCTAGCTGCCAATATTAGTAAGGCTTTTGTTGCTTTTAACTCCCTCAACGAGAGCTGAGCGTGGCGTAGTGGTTAACTTATTGGGCTTGTGCATTGGAAGGTCCAAGGCTTAGCCTGCAATATGTCTCTAAACATGTGCCAGATCAAAATTAGCGTACCGGGTGCGAGTTGAAAGATCAAAGGTTGGAGCTCGCAGTATGTCACTGAACATGCTCCACAGTTTCAGGTGTGGATGCATTATTCCGTTAATAAGAGTAGTCAAGTAGGAAGCGAGTGCTGATGAACGTTTGTCCTCCTGATTAGTAGTTCAAAATTAGGGACGACTTTGCCTGATCTGGCGTTTAGCCCATGTGCCTCATAAAACGTCCCTTAGGTTGAGAATGCCACTTAGTAAAATAACACAAGAACAGAAAGAATAACTAAGCATATATATTATTCGTGGAGTTCTAGGAAAAATACAGTAACATATATATATATATATATATATATATATATATATGCTTATAAAGAGAGCGGTCAATGTCATAAACAAATGGAAATGTATTGTGATAATTAGATAACAAACAAACATGACTCGTTTATAAGTAAGAACAGACCAGTTTAGCACAATATAGTGCATTTCCTCTATTCTTGCCTGGAGGGGGTCACCTATTTTAACCACTCACACCACTATACAGCAGTGTGTTGTCTGTCAATCAGTCAATAGACACTAAAATGACGTCACATAAGGGACGCTTAATGTTGCAATTTGTACTGTAGTCACGTCAATAAAACGTGCGCGTGCCATGAATCAAGAACAGAATAATGCACTCTAAAGGCCACAATACAGTATGACATATGAACTTCAAAAGCAAAATATAAAAATATTTGTTACTATTAATTTTGGTTTTATTTACTCTTGAAACAGAACATCTTCATGCACCCTGCGGAAGTACATCTAGCATACACTTAATACTTTAGAGTTCTGTGGATTAAAGCCGCACACGGAAGACCCGAATGCGTGTCCCTTTCTCTTTTGAAAGCTGTATGAATTATAGTAAAGACGTATAAGTAGTAAATGCATGTATTATGTTTTTACTGTCTATGGAGATTCCATACTTACATATATTATTACAAGTCGGAGATAGTGAACTAATATCTAATGATAAAAAACACAAAAGAACGTGTAACAAAAACTGAAGTTTATGTTCATTTGCAGATTGTGCACTTTAGAAGTTTCATTGTTGTAGCAAATTTCCTCCTACTTTCTTCTTTTTAATTTTCTCAAATTTTTTTACATAGGTGAAGAAAAAAATGAGTTCTAGGAATTGATCTGAAGTAGGCCATTCTATGTATGTGTGAGGGGGGAAAAAGCAAACACAAAAACATGAGTTCTTTGCGTAAGAAACGTGTCTTTTAAGAACTTTAATTCGATATTTTACTCTAAATTTTTATACAGAAAAAACAGCTTTTTTACGACTGCTGAAAGAACTTAGTTTTAATATTTTCATGATATTGCTATAATCATAAAGCTTTTTGATAGCTAAGCCTTTTGTTGTTTAAAATTATTATCGTTTTTCTTCTTCTTGTGTTTAATTTATTTTTCGTTGATCTTACTATTAACATTACTTTCTATTGGTTAAATATGATGATATTCGGTGGCGTGTCCAGGAATTTCAAAAGGGGTCCAATTCTTAACATTACATTTGCGGATAATTTCTATTATTTTTGTAATATTTAAACTTTATTATTTCCTTTACATTGGTTAAATGAGTGTTATAGCATGAGGACTTTAAGGTGTGAGATCCCAAATTACTAGCTGCAGGTAGATACAGACAGAATTTACCATAAAAAACACAATGAAGATGAATCAGCAAGTTTATTCAGAAAATAATTACAGCTTTTAGATTCACACAACCGAAGTGAATCATAGCTCATGATGTCAGTGTGCACACTGAAAATAGCAGCCAATAACATGCCACTTTGATGACGTCACTCAGTTACAGCGAATCGCGACCATGCTGGAGTAGGAATTTTGGAAACCATGAATAGGAGTTTGAGGGAGCTAGATGTAAATTGAAGCTAAAAAACATAAAACGTAGCGAAATCAGGAATTGCAGGAAAAAAAAACTGGGGAAAATTATAAATACAAGCTAAAGGGGAAGGCCATGGCCGGTATCCCCCCTAGCTACGCCAGTGATAATATTACGTCTAGTGTTCATTATAACATGAGCTTGATAAGGTATCCTATTATCTCCAGGCTCCATCGAATTCTAAACCATTTATGCACAGATTGCAAAATAATAGAACAAAAAAAAAGACAGAGACAACACAATTATTCCCTTCCAGTACAATGCAGTGTATATATAAATCAGAAAGATAAAATGAAAAAATTAGAAACGTAATTGGTGAAAATATATCGTTAAGTAACGTAGATACTAAGCTTTATCCAATCACGGTGATTATTTAGTAAATTGAAAGCATACTACCTGAATGCTTGGGGTAGGTGAACAGCAAGTTTTTACAAGCACCTCCCGCTTGCTCTGTGTGCTATTTTATTTTGTGAAGAAGATTATAAGAAAACGAGTGGCTGTTAAGAAAGAAAAATGAGCTATAACAACAAAATATGCATTGGATGATCGTGTTCTCTACGTAGTAAGAGCATTATTACTATGAACTATTTTCATTCCTGTCAATCGGATTACAAAATGCATTTTGCTTCGTTCTGTAGAAATTCTGTACGATATCATAGCAATTTAAGTTTAGTACAGAACTTTCGCTTTCAGAATCAGGTCATCGTTGTATAGCCTCGAGCATTGTAATAATTCACACCTGTAACTAGGCCTAGAAAAATCTGGAACTAATTACACTAGCTGGTTTTCTAAACACATACGCGTTTTAGGTAGAGGCAGTGTAAATAACAAATAACAGAGTGCACAATCTGAGTTATTTGATTTCTGCTGTATTTGTCATACTTCTATTTAAATATAGCAAAGATAAATGTTGCCTTTTGATTATTATTTTCATCTGTTTTCTCTTTACAAATTGGTTATGAATATAAAAAAAAAGTGTGATGGTGTATAATTTTCTCACATGAAACAAATAAATAAAGTAACAGTTTTACTAAGCAAACTCTAATAATAACCTCATGTGGGATAATATTATAAGTCACTGAGTAGCAATGAATAAACCACTCCTAAATGATACAAAACACAGAGAGCGTCCAAGTAAACAATTCTTAAACGATATTAAAAAAAAACAGTACTAGTAATAAGTACATCTATATGTGTCACAGAATGATTGGGAAACATTATAGATAAATTGAGCTTCCTCACATGACACATAAAACGGAAAACGATGTTAATTATTGTTTTTTAATTAGCCTTACATCTTTTGTGGTATCCCACCTTAGGATGCGAATTTGGTAAGACTCACTGGGCCTCCGCGTCTTGTCTGGATTGGTAATTTGGTCGGATCAGATTCAATTCAGACGTCTTCCTCCCACTTATTGGGTTAGATTTTACATGTACTATATTTGTTTTAACCGCCGCATATATATATATATATATATATATATTAATTTGACTTTTTGGGTTTCCTAAAAAATGTTTAAAGAATTACCAGTTAATCCAGAAATGATCCCAAAGTTTATCACTGAACAAATAACTCTCAGTAACTATTGTCATATGTATACATGTTTTTTCAGGGACGGTCAGTGTAGTTTCAAGAAGACACAAAATGGTTATCCTGCGTTACGACTTTGTTCCAGTTGGTGGGAGTCTGACGTAAGTAGACAGTTTATGAATAGCATTTTCAAAAATTACTGGATTTTTTTTCGACACTCTATGGAACTTTATGAATTAAATAATAGGTATTTGTTTGAAGTATATAGCCTACCAATAAGTAAATAGATACTCACTCCAGAAAGAAAGCCATTTCATAAAAATACTTCCTTACTTGGTAATTTGGTCACTAGTGTAGACAGGTAGAAGGTTTTGGTGAGGAATGACCTGTTGATATCAATGTACTTACTAATGTTTTCTGTAGTTATATATATAATTTCGCTTATGCCAAATTGTTAATGTATAGCCATAATGACAATTTGTCTCATCTTATAATTTAATGAATTTTTTTTCAAGAAATGAAATTAGGTACGATGCAAATTGGGGGTCTTTATTTTCTGAACAAAATATCAGGACATGAATATTGCACTCTCGACTTCTCACTAATATGTTTTTTTTTACCTTTCCATAATATCCATCCATTTAATTATTTATATTCTTTCTCTAATTTGTTTAATATCTCTAGGTCGTGCACGAGTTAAGGGGTACTCAAACTGGTTGAGAAATAATCCGTATCACACGTTTCTCTCACGTCATTTTGGCTTTACACAAAAAAAAACCCATGAATCTATACTTATATTTTGATTATAACGTCAAAGAGGTATGAACGATATTTTTTTCACAGAGCAGGACATTTGCAAAGCTCTAGGTGAGCTGTAAATATTGTTAATTTAATTTTCGTCTTCGGACTTGTAATTCCTGTATGCCTTTGTGATATTTTTGTGTTAGTTTCTTGAATGAGAAAAACAAGACTCTACTAGCTGGATTAATGCGCTACCAAACGTACGTCTTATAATATAATAATTTGATTCTGGTTAGGTTATTCTACCAGAGTCTGGAGTGGAAGAGATATTCATGGGCTTGGCTTCTCAAATCGGAGAAAAAGAGGACATTATTCTATGTTCCGACGTCAGAGGTAAGACTTTTGATAATTTTTAAAATAGTAGAAATATAACCCTTAACGTCATTACGAAACTATTTTTAAGAATAAACTTAACAAGACTTTGCTGCAAATTGTACCTTAAAACCTAATAATTATAGTAAAGATGAGCTATGACTAAAACTGTTATTGTAATTATGTCTTTACTGCTATAATAACAGCTTAAGTCTTGTAAAATTGAATTATGGTTTAATGTTAATTCTGTTACTCCAATATACCTTATAAAGCTGTACAATTTCTTGAATTTTATTTTGCCGTTATATATCTGATAAATCTGATCTATCTAATTAAAACGTTTAAACAGTTTAAATTGCTAAATTCCGATTTCTTCTAACTTACGTAGCCCCCAGTGGCACAGCGGTATGTCTGCGGACTTACAACGCTAGAATTTGGGTTTCGATGCCCGTGGTGGGC
>NW_013665954.1:258401-273209 GCF_000517525.1 Limulus polyphemus | reverse complement strand
AAAATCTGGTTTCGATACCCGTGGTGGGCAGAGCACAGATAGCCCATTGTGTTGCTTTGTGCTTAACTTCAAACAAACAAACAAATAAAATAACTTACGTAATAATAGCAAAACCACTATGAAACGCCCCCAATAGCTCGGCGGTAAATCAGGAGGCTTACGATGCTAAAAATCTGGTTTACGATACCCGTGGTGGGCAGAGTATAGACAGCTCACTGTGTAGCTTTGTGCTTAAGAATAATCACACCAAACTTTAACACGTTTTAACATCTAACAGTAAATATAGGGTTTGATTTAATTAAATAACTAAATAAGAATAACAAGGTTCCGTGCAGAATTTGTAGTTTATGTGATTTTTGTTTGCTTGGGATCATCGTTATGCAATGAAAAAGGTATTTACTTACCGAGCAATTTTCTAGTTGATGCATGAATATATGGTGTATAATTTACTCGCTAGAGTTCGCAGTTAACAAAAATAATAAATCCCTTTTTATTAGTTTATTTATAACAATCTCATCCAAACTTGACATTTAAATACAAAATTAAATTACAAAAAAAATTCTAGGTCATTTACATAAAGAAGTTTTGTTTGTTTGTAATTAAGCACAAAGCTATACAATGGGCTATCTGTGCTCTGCCCACCACGCGTATCGAACCCCGGATTGTAGCGTTGTAAGTCCTCAGACATACCGCTGTGTCACTGGGGGGGCATAAAGAAGATTTGTACTGTCTTGTTCATGAAGAACACCACCAAAAGTCATGTTTATGGTTTGTCTTGTAGTTATAAGTGTGAGTGCTAGGAATAGTTGTCATTCAATGAAAATTTACGGCATTTTTCCTCCTTTGTTAGTAAAGAATTGTTTTAAAAGTGTCGTCTTTTGCTTGTAATGTCAACTTTTGTTATGTAAGTCGAGAGTATTTTATTTTTTTAAGAACACCATGTAACTTACACCAAAAACGTACATAAGACGCCAGAAACTGAACAAACTATGGTAAAAAATTTCGATGCTTTTTTTAAAAGGATTTTTATCGCAGTTAAGTATGAATGAGAATTGGTGGTGTTTCACGTTATCGTTCGGTCAGGATGCTTAATTGTTGAATGCATACGTCATATAGAATGACTGAAATATGTGTATATATATATATATATTGGAACAAGCAACTTTTTGGAAATAAGATGGTGATATGTGAATACTGAATGTTACACCAAACATACTGAGTATTTAACAGTTGCAGTTAATATTTTTGAAATAATTCTAAGGCTAATATTCAAGACAATTATAGGACTCTTGTACACAATGTTGCGTTAGGCACATTAAGCAACAATTTAGAAAAATAATAGTGGAATACAATAAGTAGTTACAATAAACCGATGTTTTTTAAAATCACTTCTCAATGCGTAACTCCATTTAATAGTGGAATACAATAAGTAGTTACAATAAACCGATGTTTTTTAAAATCACTTCTCAATGCGTAACTCCATTTAATAGTGGAATACAATAAGTAGTTACAATAAACCGATGTTTTTTAAAATCACTTCTCAATGCGTAACTCCATTTAATAGTGGAATACAATAAGTAGTTACAATAAACCGATGTTTTTTAAAATCACTTCTCAATGCGTAACTCCATTTTCAACCTCTGCAGAAAAATGTCTACAAGTCATGATTCATTATTTTTTTATTTACAGAAATCACAAGTAGATTTAACTTCTAGAATATTTATTATAGAATATTTATTACTAGTGTTCATTTTGTTTCCAAATCATAGTCATGTTAATAAATTTCAAACTTTTCAAACTTTCAAACTTTATAGAAACCCAACTTCTAAGCTCAGCCTTAATGTTGAATGTTCCCGTCATTGAACTTATAAAAACAGATTTTTTATTGTATTAGGACTAACATAAATGAATAGTTCAGAGGGTTTAAAGGCCATAGGGCATATTGGAATTACTCCTTTAGGTTGTTTAGGATAATTCTATAAATAAGTCCCTTTATTCCAGATAAAAGGGAAAAAAATAAAAAAAAATAATGAAGCCTTAGTCTCGCCAAAATAAGAAAAACAAAGTAAAATTCGTCCTAAATCTTTCCTTCTATTTATTAGACAAATTGTTTGGACCCGTTGACTTCAGCCGTCGTGACCTAGGATCCTTGAATATTATGAGAGGTCGAGATAATGGATTACCCGACTACAATACTGTACGCAAGTGTTACCAACTCCCGGGGGTTTCCATGTGGTCCGAAATCAATCCTAGTCTCTTCAAGGAACGACCTGACGTAATAAATTTAGATAAATATTAAAACAGTACTTCAATAAAATGCCATGTTTTTCGTATGTTTAATATTATTATGTTTTAATGCACAGAATCATATATATTTTTAAGTATAGCAGTGAGAATTTATGCAATACAAAAGAGAGTATTGTGTGATGTTTCTTTTTATCTCTGCTTCTACCAGTAAAAGTATACTGCCCATTTTATTGGCCTTTTATTCTACTGGAATCGTCTGCTCTTTCTTTTGTACTAGAATCGAAAGAAAGAGCCAGAAGAAGTAAGGTGACAATTTTCAGTCTAGATTTACAAGTGCAGTAAATATAACAGAACATTGTAATTCTTATAAATGATTTTAAAAGTTTGTTTTTGAAGACGGTAGTTATAGCTGAGTTATGATAACAAACATCAAGGGAATATATAAGAGTGGGAATGAATAAGGTTTTAGGTTGCTGCTTGTATTCTCAGGAAAGTTAGGCCTACTAACTTTTGTTAACCTTTGTCGAGTTGTGTTCATGCTGTCGCGATATTTTTGACTTCTGGCTCTTTTTTTTCTTTTTCTTTTG
Source organism: Limulus polyphemus (assembly GCF_000517525.1). NCBI lineage: Eukaryota > Metazoa > Arthropoda > Merostomata > Xiphosura > Limulidae > Limulus > Limulus polyphemus. The sequence continues at coordinate 270,375 of NW_013665954.1, read as the reverse complement.
ACTATCTGATAGAAGAGATCGTTTTTCCGTTGAATGCAAATAATTTATTTAATGTTATCGCCGTAAGGTGTTTTTTTTTTAAAAGTGTGCTATGCAAATAAATTTGTTAATCGTTATTGCAATGTCGTAGAAACAGGTTTTGACTGGAGGAGTTTGTTTAAGAACCGAGTGCAGAATGAGTGAGTAATTGTGTGTGAGGGGGGGGGGGCAAAAAATATAAGGAAATACCTTAGCAATTTTCTGCTATTACCTAAATACAGACGAGACACATAAAATGACATAATACCATTAATGGAATAAGTTATAGGTGGATCAATTACTCACCTTGGAAGTTTGGAAGGCACCAACCCGATTCAACGTAAACGAACTATACGTGATTTCAAATTCATTTAAAGAGGTTAATTCAATATTAAGAACGTCTAGGGCATTTTCCATTATACTATCCAGTGGCATAGCGGTATGTCTACGGACTTGCAACGCAAAAAACCGGGTTTCGATACCGTGGTGAGCAGAGCACATATAGCCCTTTGTGTAGCTTTGTGCTGAATAACAAACAACATTCCCCATTAGCATAATTTTCTTTTATTTCTGCAGGCTGTTAGCTCTTTTGCTAGACCTTCAACGTGTAAAATGTTAATGTTACAAATAGAGTATATTGTTTAAAAACACACATTACAGTAAGTTCAAAGTATAATCTGGCAGCAACAGTGGTGTCTACCTTATTGTTGTTGCTAGGTTACACGCTTTGTATTCATTTAAATATACGGTTTTAAGCAATATTCGCTATTTAAACACTAAATTTTCGCCTGTTGAAGGCAACAGTAAGAAAGATGAAAGCTTACAGAAAGAAAGAAAATTACGTTCGTGAAAAAATGTCCTATAGTTTCTTAATATAGAAACTAACTATTTTATGTTAGCCATAATTATGTTATAAAGTTCTTCATCCACCAGGTTGCAAAATTGGAGACAATATTTAACCGTAAAGTTTTGTTTCTTGATGAATCTATACACCAGTGTGATGTCAGACCGAAACGTATTATTTTATATAAGACTATACATCACTGTGGTGTCAAGCTGAAATGTATGTTGTTTTACAATAAAATTGTACATCACTGTGATGTCAAACCGAAACGCGTTATTTTTAACAAGACTATACACTACTGTGGTGTCAAGCCGAAACGTATGCTGTTGCTTCACACGGATTCACCCTAAATCAAATGTTAAATTATATGTAGAGAGAACCAATACTGTATTCTGAAATTTACGAGTGAGTGTCAAATGATGACCTTTTCATGCCCAAACTGTTTTTTCCTTATTTGTTTTCTAACCTGAAATATGATTTTACATCAAAACTTGGAGTGATTTAGCTTCCTTTTAGACCTGGGGAGGAGGGGGGTCTTCCGCTTCCCACGTCTACGTATTATAGAATATTAGCACGTATTTAATTGGTATAAAATTTTTGCAACTTTGGCAACCTTTTTCAGTGCTACCCAATAATATTGTATAAACATATGTTGTTAAAAAGATGCATAACATACCAACATAATTTTATCAAATTGCGCTTTGACTTATTATAAAAAAAACCACATAGCTTGATTTTTAATTAATATTTTTTGTATCTGTATTTATAACATATCACGTGAAGTTTCTGTGAAACTTTTGTTTCTATTTAGCTGTTTAAAAAGATAGAAGAACTGTATGGCGATATCGACAACATCGATTTGTTTGTAGGTGGAATGTTGGAGACAAAAGAAGGAAAACCTGGACCACTGTTCAAAAAGATTATCAAGCAAGAATTTGAAAAAATTCGTGATGCAGATCGATTCTGGTTCGAAAACAATAGAAACGGGTACGGTACTTGGAATATTCTACGAATTTATGTATAGCACAATATAGAATAAGGTTTAAGACGTGAGTTTATTTGCAACCTACCTGAAACATCAGTAAACTTAACATATAACAAAAGATAATAAGCAGTAGGTAAAGTGGAATATAAGAGCAACTTTAACTGAGTCAGAGCTTATAATTTAACATACTCATTTTGATGTACATAAAAAAATCATGAATTTTGAACGAGATTTATAAAGGGTTACGTAGTTAGTGATCTTAATTGTTTAATTCCTTTAGATGTGCGCAAATTCACAAGTACAAGTAAATATTCTTTTGATAGATTGTTTAGGTAGAGTATTCATGATGAAATTTGGTTGAATGTATGGCAACCAAACTGTTGTTGAAACACAAATGTAGAGGACGACGTTTCGAAAGTCTTCCGCCTTTCGTCTTCAGAATACATAAAGAGCTGTTGTGCACCAGCTTCTATCAAAAAGATCAACAACTACATCAAAAACCTTTTTAAGGAAATGAAGACGGAATACTTTCGAAACGTCGTCCTCTACATTTGTGTTTCTACAACAGGCAGTTATAAGTTTTTATTTCTGTAGACATAGATAAATCTGAAATTTGTGCTGCCATCTTTTGATGAACCAAAACACCAAATTATTTTTAATATCATTAAACTTGTATTCCCAGCCTCTCATTTTTGTACGTCGAAATTAAAATCAGTTGCGCATAATATTATAGTTATGAATATAAAATATAATAATTAATTAGCATACTTATTTCTCCGAAAGGGGGGCCGAAGGCGATAATGGAGGGTTCACCTGTTTTATCTACTCGCACCTCTATACAGTAGTGTGTTGTCTGTCAGTCAGCCAGTAGGCACTAAAATGACGTCACATAAGGGACGCTAAGCGTTGCAATTTGTACTGTCGTGACGTCAGTAAAATGTGCACATGCCATGAATCACGAGAAGAATTATACACACTATAGGATACAACACAGCATGACATATGAACTTCAAAAGCAAGAAATAAAAATATTTGTTATTCTTAATTTTGATTTTATTTACTCCTGAAACAGAACACACCTAGTTCATGCCTTATTTATTGATCATTCACGATGGTTACTTATGAAATATCGAGGGATATATTCGCTTATGAATTGTTAGAATTTTAGTATTCGTGGAAAGATGTTTAATACAACTTAGACATATGGCAAGTTACTTCACAAATCGAACTGGCTTACCATTAAGGCTATTAACCGCCTGAGTAGTATTTAACTTGTATGCTTTCTCATATTTACGCTATTTTTTCGTGTTTTAAGAATATTTACACCGGATGAAATCCAGAAAATTCAAGGAATCCGGCTTTATGATATTCTGGTCAACGCTACAAATATTCAGCCTGGTCAAGTTCAAGAAGACGTGTTTAAGTGGAAACAAGGTTGGTTTTACTACCAAAATATATTAGTTAACAGCTTAATGAAAGTTAAACGTACCTCAAACATTATTTTATCGTATATATTTATACAAAGTCACTTTTACTATGTGAGTAGAGGATTATATTTCTTTATTATGTGCTTAGGGATGAGGGTGGGGATGTTTTAGTAGGACTTCGATTTGTTATGTGAATGGTTACTTACAACTTTTTAGAAAATTTGTGAATGATTTTACAGTGATCTTTTTAACTGTTTTCTGTATTAGGCGACCCTTGTCAGCAGCCAATTCAATTAAATAGTTCTTTCTTGGAACCTTGCATCATCTTGGATGGTTACGACTATTTCCATGGCAACGAAGTTGCTTACATTTATTCGTGTCTTACGCTTGCATTTATACCAATTAGTGAGTAATATAGTTATTAATCTCTGTGTTATGTCAGTGTAATTTTGTTTAATTGGTTGATTTACTAGTGAATGTTATGAAACGTGTGCCAACTTTTCTTGAAGAAGCAATAGATCATATTATTATTTAATTTATGTTATTACTAATTTTTACATTAATGGATTCAAACTCATTCTCTCGAGCAATGTCAATGATGCCTTTAAAAAGTTTCGTGAAATTACAAAGACAATTTATTTTATTGTTGTTGAGTAAAGGATGTTTTTCAAATTACAAATGTTTTAATTTTGGCGTTGAAAATTAAGAGATTTTAAAGAACCAGCCAATCTTAATTTTTATGCCCCCCCCCCACACATCGCTGATTCAGCAATAAGTTACTTAACAAACAAAATTTATTTTTAAATTGATTAATTTTGTGTTAAAAATAGTTTATGTTTAGTAATTATTATTGCATAATTTCATCACAAAATCATAAATGAAATAGGTGCAAACTTTTGAAAGGGCCGGCCCATAAAAACTGGTTAGCATTTTACACAAATATTCATTAGAACGAGTGTTAAATTTTTTTAAACAGTTGTTAATAATAATGAAACCTTTCATTTATAATGAGATCAGATATTTTCTTTGAAAAATAATAAATACACATTGCTTTAACAAAGATACCCAGACAGCCATTTAAGTAAGATGTAGACCCATCAATCGTTATTATGCATTTGTTGGAATACACTGCCAAAATGTTTGTCAGACAGCTCCAAGTTTAGCGAAAATTTCAGAGTCTGTTATTTTTGTACTTAAAATGACGTTCCCAAACGTTCCATAGTAGTACGTATAAAATTAGGCCATGGCTCTAGGCTGGCCAAGACAGATTCTGGAAATTATTTGTCTTAAGCCACTGCTAGGTACAGCGAGCAGCATAGTTGGGTGATTATCATACTGAAATAATTAAGGTCCTTCTCCATAGAAGTATATCAATTCAAGCTGTCCACAACGCCAAAATACAGCAGTCATTCCTGGTTTCCTTAAATACCACATAGAAGTATATCAATTCAAGTTGTCCACAACGCCAAAATACAGCAGTCATTCCTGGTTTCCTTAAATACCACTAGAATCAGCTAAAGCAGACACACGGTAATATTATTCCACTAGTCTTTGTGGTTTGAATAACATAGTCATATTCAAAGCGTTAAGCAGATTGCTTTGTTTACATATATTGTTTTAGCGCAAAGCCATATTGGGCTATCTGCTGTGTCCACCGCTGGGAATCAAGCCCCGATTTTAGCGTTGTTAGTGGGTAAATTTACAGCTTTCCCAACAGGAGACAAAAGCTAGGTTGCTGTAACACTAAACCCATCTAACTGGAGCATAAATTAGTATCAAGATTTCATTACTCCACGTGATGATCTTCCAATTTTATTCCTCTCAGTTTCACTCTTTCGACGCCATGAGAGGCAACGCTTCGCATTCACGGCTGTGATAAGCGGCTCATAGACTCCGTGAAATCCAGCAGAATGGAATTCCCTGCGTAAATTAAATGTTCTGGCTTGCATTTCAAAATGTATTTCAATGCCCCGAGTAGCAAAATTCATGTAAAGGGTGGTTTCATTTCATAACATTTTTCAACACTGGTATGGACTGAGGAGTGATTAACTGTAGGAATTCATGTCATCATACTCCATCTTAGTGTGTCCAGCAATGTTTCTTTTTTAGCACATATTAACAGTAGATTTGGGTATGAGTAGGTGGGGTGAAATGTTTCAGACATTCGTATCACCTCTTTGAAGGCCTACCGGTTTCTTTTCTTGTGGCGTCATGACTCTAAATGGCCATCTGTGATACCTGCTGACCTTTATTAAACCGTACATAGCAGTACACTATGGTGTTCACAATTTTGAGAAGGAATGAGGTCTAATCCAGCTAAATGTGTTCTGGCCAGTACTTTAAGAAATGAAATTTATTTCTACATTGTTCATTACAAGATTATGTGTAACTTTTCAATTGATTATAAGTGTCTTGTACTTGGAACCATTATTATTCATTTCTACAACATGTATGTTGACTTTATTGTTGTTACTATAATACAAAAAACAAACAAATAATTCATTGTTCTTGATCAAAAGACAGAAACTTTGTATTGGACCTTATGGCAGTTACAAAAAAGCAGAAAAACAAATACGAAAATATCTACCCATCTTTACGCTATGGATTACTACTCCCAGCTTATCTGGTAACTCTAGCTCGTGAACAAAGTCCATATCCTGAAAATAAAAAGTTTAACTTTCTCTTGAGCGTTCACACCACAAAGACTGCTGTATAAGTTCGTTATCGTACATATTTGTAATTCAATGTAGTGATCCCGTATCATTTGGTCTAAGGCGTTTGCAAATTTTTGTATATTTTGATGTATTTTTTTTCTCCAGTTTGTGCTGGTATCGGTTACGGCGTTATTAAACTTCAGAACCGAAAGAGAAGGAAAATAAAAACCATGAATGACGATACCACGAACAAAAACTTCGAGAAACTACGTAAGTAATTCTAATGCATTAATTTTAATTTACAGCATATATCTTTGCCAAAATCACTTGCTTGTCGGTTCTGTTTAACTTCATTTTGCGCGTTTTTATTTATATGTATTCTAGTTGATAACAACATAAAAAGTCTGAATGAACGATTCATAGAATGGTGTCACTAAGGGTATAAAATGGATTACAGTATCTTAAAAAGACGAGAGTGACGCAGCCAACTTTAAATGACAGTATTGCGACATTCTCCGAGTACCCAGTTCATTAAATAGTTATAGGGTTTGTTTCAAATGGATACCGTGATATACGTAGGATAAACTGATATGTTGCCTGCTCACTCTATCGTACTGGGCGCTGCAATGAAAAATTATAGCATAAATGCCTCCATCTTAACTGAAATAAGTTAAGATTCTTTTTTAACTAAATATTTTCTGTAACTAATTCTAAAGTAATTAACATAGAAAATATACTGTTATTAATACATAGACTCGCACGTGATGGTGGCCGCAGACCTGGGAATTATGACGTGGTAGGGATATAACGGTTATACACAGAATATATTATGTGATTAACACATAGACCCACACATGTCGGTGGCTGCAGTCTTGGGAATTATGACGTGGTAGGGATGTAACGGTTCAAATCGATCCACCATATTTGTTACTAGATATGTGCAAATCATCCAAATCTGTTGTGGTCTGTTATAGTCCTACATCGACACCCATCCTATAGAATGGAGTACCCAGTTCATTAAATAGTTATAGGGTTTGTTTCAAATGGATACCGTGATATACGTAGGATAAACTGATATGTTGCCTGCTCACTCTATCGTATTGGGCGCTGCAATGAAAAATTATAGTATAAATGCCTCCATCTTAACTGAAATAAGTTAAGATTCTTTATTAACTAAATATTTTCTGTAACTGGGTGTCGTGGAAATTACCCAGGAAACTCACAAGAAACCAATGATTCTCATTCGATCTCCACGCGACCATAAATAACTGGTCCTATTAAGATTTTGTTTAAATAATTTTAATGATCTTTACGCATAGCATTTCCAACATATCACATTGAACATAAAGTCATATTTGTATTTCATTTTAAAACCATTTTGAATAGTTACGCTGAATATATATTACTTTTTATATTTCGTTCTAGCTCTATAAAATTCCTCTACAAATTACACTTTACCAACTTAATCAAGTTCGTACCACAACAGTTGTTGTCAAGCAGATTTCTATTATAAATAGCGTCTGAACCATTACTATATCTGTCGAATCCCAGTCAGCCTAATCAGCCCTGGTATTTCGCGAAAGGCATCGTCGGAAGTAGATATAGTATGGAAGAAGTATTATTAAACATTTTTCTTTACTATCGCTCGGAAGTTCATACTAATAATTAGTAACTGGCATAAATAGCAGAGCCCCCTAGTGGCACAGCGGTATGTCTACGGAATTACAACGCTAGAAACCGGGTTTCGATACCCGTGGTGGGCAGAGCACAGATAGCCCATCGTGTAGCTTTATGCTTAATTACGAATAAATAGCAGAATTGGTTTAGTTTTAGTAAATGAAAACTATTGTTTCTAAAATCACTTAAATGCTCGCTCAACATGTGGTATTTCAGACGTAAAAGAATGGTTACATCAAAATCATAAACGATTGGTGAAAGTCAAGATTGGACCCGATGAAGCCGTTTACACAATCAACCGGAAGGGAGAGGTAATGCGAAAACTGGAGTTTAAAAACGTTAGTTCTTTGGTCGTGGAAATTACCCAGGAAACTCACAAGAAACCAATGATTCTCATTCGATCTCCACGCGATCATGATTTGGTAAGAAAGCGGTGACTGTTGCTTTTTAGTTTAAGTGTTTATATTAAGATTAACAATGAACAACTAACGACGTTCCTTCACTAAACAATTATAGATTAAAATAAAGTAGAAAATATTTAAATATTGTATTATTTAAAATTGCATTATCATCTTAGATATTTTATTGCGTGTAATATTACATTTATGAAGCATAAAATATAATATTTTGGCACTTGTATATAAAGTTAAAATCATAAATAATATTTAACGTTAAACTGGAACACAATTAAAAACATTTTATTTAGGCCTATCTATGGCCTTCAAAAAATTGGCGACTCTAAATGTTTCGACGTTACAACATCATCCTCAGAAGTGAATTACAAGACAATTGCCAATATATTTATAGCTTAATTATCTTGCTAGTGAAATTCATTGATTGTTAACGTCCTTAAGCTATAACATCATGAGATGTATAATTAGTGTTGTAGAATATGTTGGAGAATAATTTAGACTGCTCTTCATTTTCCACACATTCTCATATCAGCTTGTATGTACATAGTGTATCGTTGATCTAAAGAAAAAAAAAATATATATACATTTGACGAGCAAATTAAATATATAAAGTATATTTATATCTAATCACTTAAATCATATATGCTGTAAAAATACCTTTTCTCTTTTTGAAACATTTTATAGGTGTTGCAGTTTGACAACGAACAGTTAAGGAAAAAGTTCGTGGGGAAATTAGAATCTTTTATGCAAAATCACAAGAAGACTTTGGAGACAGTCTTCACATACAGAGATACGATGTTAACCAATGCCGAAACCAAAGAGAAACGACAGAAACGTCTGGAACGTTTCTTTAGAGAAGCATACGCTTTGGTGCGTTTCAATGAACATAAATATTCTATATTTCGAGTTTTATTTAAGATTTTGTTTGTCATATTGTATTGTTCACGTATTTCAGACGTGCAGAAAAAATATAAAGTTACAGCGTTTATATGGATGAAGTAAGTTATCTCTGAATGATTTCTCAAAAGATTTGATGTACAAGTCCTTTTTTACTCTACAATGTGGCAAAAGATACGGATAAGTGAATCAGATTCGGCAGTTCTAACTATCTTCGATTGTTAGTAACATACTAATCTTTGTCCCTTACTGACAAACAAGTTTGTTTTTGCGTTCCATAGTATGTTTCAGTTATCATCGTTAACTTTCTGTATCTGTATGTTAATGTCATATGAGTTCTGTAAATTACATGGGTTTTTTTCTACCACTTTCTTTATTCGACGTATTTATATTGTTAATGTCATATGAGTTCTGTAAATTACATGGGTTTTTTTCTACCACTTTCTTTATTCGACGTATTTATATTGTTCTACATATTTCACCCCTCGGTACCTAGGTGGTAAGATAGAAGGCTTATAAAAAAAACAAATTCGTGGTTCGCCCCCTATATTAGGCACAGCACAAATAACCCATTCTGCAGGTATACAGTTGTATATATTGTATAAAAAAACATTCGTATATCAGTATTTGCATATCGATTATCTATATTCCCAAATGCTTTGAACCTAATCCATAAAAACGCCGTAATTAATGAAATGTTGCAGTAAACAAGCAAAAAAGAAAGGTTGTGCTTCACCAGTTTGTACTGTTAATTTTATATTAAGAGCGACACCTTTTCTAAGTCGACACAGAAAGGAAAAACATGAGCTTTGATTGGTCGCTTATAGTTATAACTCATATGTTGTTTAGGGGACAACTGGGATACGCGGTTGTGAATGATTTAGTTGATTTTAGAAAGTTATTTTACAGCAATAAAAATTTTGTTCCATACATATCGGTGGAGAAGCTTTCAAGATATTTGACTAATAAGTTAATTGATTTAATTTGTTTTTAATTTCAAGCCTTTTTTCCCAAAACAAACTTACACTCATAAAAGAAACTGCATTTGACCACGAACTCATAATTAACATTTGATTTGACATTTCTTCCGTAGAAAACTGTACAGTTTGAGAGAATTTCACATTTGCAGAAACTAGGGGCTGTGTAATCAGTGTGTCGGATTTCGTGTGAAGAATGACGTTTTTTACGGGTTTTCAAATTGTAAATGTGTTTTTCACGAGAATTTCACATTTGCAAAAACTAGGGGCTGTGTTATCAGTGTGTCGGATTTCGTGGATAGAATGACATTTTTTACGGGTTTTCAAATTTTAAATGTGTTTTTGACGAGAATTTCACATTTGCAGAAACTAGGGGTTGCGTAATCAGTATGTCGGATTTCGTGGGAAGAATGACATTTTTTACGGGTTTTCAAATTTTAAATGTGTTTTTGACGAGAATTTCACATTTGCAGAAACTAGGGGCTGCGTAATCAGTATGTCGGATTTCGTGGGAAGAATGACATTTTTTACGGGTTTTCAAATTTTAAATGTGTTTTTGACGAGAATTTCACATTTGCAGAAACTAGGGGCTGTGTAATCATTGTGTCGGATTTCGTGGGTAAAATGACATTTTTTACGGGTTTTCAAATTCTAAATGTGTTTTTGACGAGAATTTCACATTTGCAGAAACTAGAGGCTGCGTAATCAGTGTGTCGGATTTCGTGGGAAGAATGACATTTTTTACGGGTTTTCAAACTGTAAATGTGTTCAGTTTTGAATCTTGACTGTATTGAATGAAATATACATTAAGTTTACAAGCACTGGTAAGTGTTTTGTAAATGATAGTGACCTTTTGTGTATTTCTCTGGTGGAAAGGTTCATGATTACTGTTCATCCATTTTGTATCATTTTGTGTACATGTTTCCCGTTCAAGCTGCTAAAAGGCTTTGAGTATTTTTACTCTTAAAGTCCCACATTCCTTATTCAGCGCATTATGGTCGGTCTATATGTTTCCTTTTTAGTTTGTTGTTTAAAGTTAAGCACAAAGCTACGGTTTCTAGTGTTGTAAGTCCACAGACATACCACTGGGGGGCTGTTTTCTTAGTGCAAAGCTATCTGCACTCATTTCAGCTCGGAGAATAGAACTCTGGATTTTAACGTTACAAGTCCGTAAAGTTACCAGTGACCCACCGGTAGACTTTATTTGTTCGAGAAATAGTTGATTAGAAAGGAAATCTTTGAATATGTCACTAGATGTTTCTATTTCAGTTTTAGTTATTGGTTTGTCGAAAGCAGTTGTGTTTTTAAAAGGAAGTCGAAAGTTAAATGGGAAATGTCTTTATTTCCAATTACCTTTCGACTTAGTTTTAAAAATACAACTGCTGTGAATGTATGTTTCATCATGTACGTTTTATCTTTTTTATACCCACAAACGCGCGAAAGGATTTGATTGTTAACAATTTGTTTGTTTGCAGATATAAACTTGTAACATAATTAGCTTTACGGACATTATTTTCAGTTCTGTATTTTACACCTCGACGACTTTGTTTTACATTTTGTTAACCAGTTTCGTATGTTCGATTATTTATTATAACATGCTATTCGTTTGCGGAAACAAATATGTTTATTAGGAGCCTAGTAACGAAACGACAAAATACTTTTTGTAGTCTATTTTATATTACAAGTCCCCTCCAAAAATTCTTTGTTTACAATCGATTAAAGGTAAAGCTAAACACTCCTACGTCGAACCATTTTTCAGTGTTTTTATAATATTAGGTCGTCAAGAAATTAATGTCGCTTTTTTTAGATGTAAAAACCGAACAACTTGTATATCAAAACAAACATTTATTAAATGAAATAGTCTCCATTCTTATCGATGGTCCTTTTCTATCTTACAATCAGGTTGTTAATGCCCTGATTAAAGAAATCACATGGCTTTGAAGCAAAAAACATGTTGATGTCCTCTTTAACATCTTCCACATTTGCATACGTTTTCCTATTAAAATGGTGTTGCAGCGAATGAAAAAGATGGTAATCTGATCGTGTCATGTCTGGAGAATTTCGTGGGTGGTGGAGGACTTC
>NW_013665954.1:235391-257614 GCF_000517525.1 Limulus polyphemus | reverse complement strand
CAGCCCCTGCCATCACAGTTTTTAAGGCTAAAGACACCTAAACGAAATTTGCTGAACCATCGTTGACACTTGCGAACGTTCAAAACATTTCCATAAACTTCTTTGATATTCTTTGTGGCTACAGAGGCGTTCTTTCCCTTCTTTTGTTCAATGTGTGTTTCGTCGTGTACTATGACTATAAGGGATTATAGTATACTAAACTTTAAACATTACATAGGCTACACTAACGTGACGTTTAGGCGGTTCGTTTAACTATGATACGTGATGTACGTTTTTCGGGTGGTGGCTAATGAAAACGCGACATTAATTTCTCGATGACCTAATACATCCTATATGCAAATATTTGGGGGTTACTATTTTTCTTTCTTATTTAAGGTACACATGTTAAAGAAACAAGGCATAGTTTCGAAATAAAAAGGAACCGGGCCGTTAGGGGGAAACAATGTTTGCCAAATAAATATTTCTACGTGAATGAGTATAGTTAGCGTATAGCTAGTCAAAAATGACGGAGCAAGTGCTACCACCATCACCCCATAGTATACCCTAACCTCACATTTTATAGCTAAATGAAATAAATAAATTTTGCGAAATCAAGCTTGACCAACAAAGAGGCAGAAAAGTGCAGTCGAGGCAGTCAAACGTCAGTAAATTCATTTGTGAGCCAATCAAAATTTAGATCATTCATGAAATGAATTCGTTGTGTATTGATAAAATGATAAAAAGTTTAGAAAAAAAACTACCTTTATACTCCATATATATAACACTATGTTCCAACAATGGCTTTTATGTTACGTTGCTGAGCAACAAAAGTATAACCTAATATTATTGTTAATCTATGTACTGAAAGCATAAAATGAAATGTATAGACAACAAAACTGGGAAAATATTTGTTGATTTCTTAATTTAGAGTTTCCGCTGATTAAAGATGTTTGCTTTGTATTAAAAACGTTGATGATATAACAGAAAATAGCTTAATTCAGAAACGATTTAAAGTTTAAAATTGAATAGATATTTTTACTTTCATGATAAATTTTATGCACTTGGCTCTAGGCTATACCAACCCTCACTAAGATTTCACGTCACACACACCCCTCACAGTTCCCATTCACCCCTGTCACAAAAATCGTAATGAGCAAACAGTTAATGAACTGTTCTAGCCGAACAAATGGATTCTGGCTTTTATGACTCTTCCTATTTTGAGAAATCGAGCGTGATGTGACGTGACACACACAGGCTTTTACAATAGAACTAAAATTTTAGTTATGTTTAACATCATTTTGTAAAGGGTGGAGGTTGGGAGTTTTACCTTGTATAATTTTTAGGGAGATATTAATCCTTCTTTAAGGTTATGTCTGAGTGTTAAGGGTTACTGCCTTCCCACGACAGGCTGCAGACATCGAAAGGCAGTAAGAGTTGAGACGTTGTGGACGCAAACACTCAACCCCTAACCCTTAACTGATTTTCAGTATTTTAACATCAGCGTCTGGGTTTTGTCTGATAGATGGAATATCCCCAACGCATTTAGGTACTATGACCACAGACATTATCCGTTATGACCTAATGTTGACAACTGTGACTGGTAATGGAAAATAATTGTTTAATTTAGTCTATTTTAATGTTTGTTTTATATTACATTCATTATTGTCTTATAGTGGTAATTTAATCGACTATTGACAATTAATGTAACTGAAAGTATTAGAACTAGTTATATATACAAATATATATATATATATATATATATATATATATATATGTGTGTGTGTGTGTGTGTGCGCGCGCGCGTGTATCTGTGTGTAAGTAAGCTTTAAATAAAATACAAAGCGAAAGTAAGAATTATTCAGTTTTAATATGTTTTACAGACGTTTGGCATGAAGCCCGGTGAGAAAAGGAAGCTAGAGGAGTCCAGCAGCGATGTTATCATGGTTATGCGGACGTCACTTTCGAAGAAAGAGTTTGCAGAAGCTCTTGGAATGAAACCAGACACATTGTTTGTTAAACAGATGTTTAACTGTGTGGACAAGGATAAAGATGGAAGGATCAGTTTTCAAGAGTTTCTGGATACTGTTGTTTTATTCTCCAGAGGTAGGAGTTTAGAGTATATATATATATAATTCTCAGGCTTTCACACTTACACACACGGACGCACATCCAAAGCGGTCATATTATACTTCACTGATTATTACAATAAGTTCTTGACCATAGTTTTAGTAAACGATACTTCAATAAATAGTTTCTTAGTCTGCTATTATAGGATATTCTTGACCAGCGTTTTATTAAACGATACTTCAATAAATAGTTTCTTAGTCTGCTATTATAGTATATTCTTGACCAGAGTTTCAGTAAACGATACTTCAATAAATAGTTTTATTCTGCTATTATAGGATATTCTTGACCAGAGTTTCAATAAACAATACTTCAATAAATAGTTTTAGTCTGCAATTATAGGATATTATTGACCAGAGTTTTAGTAAACGATACTTCAATGAATAGTTTTTTGTCTGCTATTATAGGATATTCTTGACCAGCGTTTTATTAAACGATACTTCAATAAATAGTTTATTAATCTGCTATTATAGGATATTCTTGACCAGACTTTCAGTAAACGATATTTCAATAAATAGTTTCTTAGTCTGCTATTATAGGATATTCTTGACCAGCGTTTTATTAAACGATACTTCAAAAAATAGTTTTTAGTCTGCTATTATAGGATATTCTTGACCAGAGTTTCAGTAACGATACTTCAATAAATAGTTTCTTAGTCTGCTATTATAGGATATTCTTGACCAGAGTTTTAGTAAACGATACTTCAATAAAAAATTTTAAGTTTGCTATTATAGGATATTCTTGACCAGAGTTTTAGTAAATGATACTTTAGTAAATAGTTTCTTAGTCTGCTATTATAGGATATTCGTGACCAGAGTTTCAGTGAACGACTCTTTAATAAGCATATTCTTAATATATTGAAGCTTGGAATATTCACGTTGTTTTGTTGTTATGTAATGCAAATCATGCCTTCAACTGGTAGTCTGTAATGTAAAAACCTTACACCCTCGTCAGTCAGTAGTGTTTAAAGGCGGGTATATTGTAATCATAACAATTATGTCTTCCAGGTAGAACTGAAGACAAACTACGAATAATCTTTGACATGTGTGACAATGACGGGAATGGAGTCATCGATAAGCGCGAGCTAATGAAGATGCTTCGTTCCCTTGTGGACATTGCTAAGACCAATTCCTTAACTGAAAACCAGGTTATGGACCTCATTACTGGGATGTTCGCATCCGCTGGCTTGGAAAACAAGGAGGAACTTACGTACGACGACTTCAAGGTCATGATGAAAGAATATAAAGGAGATTTTATAGCCATTGGTTTAGACTGCAAAGGTGTTTTATCTAATTAAAGTTTATAAAGAAAATAATTTTGATATACTTTGCCTTAAGGCTTGAAATGTTTCAGTTTGTGTATTTGTCTCGTAAAGTTGTAAAACTCAAACATTACCAGCATCAAAGAGGTTGAAATAAGTGAAAATTTCTTTATTCCATCCTCTCCGGTCGGAGTAAAAAAAGTGCACGGCTTGAACCAACATAGTCACCAGGTGACGCAGTAAACGCAATTGTAAATATATATATATATATTGGTGGTTAACTTTTTGTTTATCAGACAAACGTATCGTGATGCTTTTTTTTTCTGTATGAACGCAACTATTTTTCAGATTTTTGTTAAAAATTATATGTACGTTTGCAACAAGTTAACACTTCTTTTGTAATAATACTCAAATAGTTGTAAGCGTTAATTTTTCGCTCTTGTGTGTATTAATTAGTATTCAAATACTAGCTTAGCCTGAAGGAAAATGTAGGAGTGTATTCACAAATATAAAAAAAAATTACAAGGAACTTAACGAATAAAAATTCCCTAGAGCAAGAAATAATAATAATTCTAGGGAAAATTAAGAAAATCTTCTCTAGAGTAAACAAAAGATATTCCAAAGAAATTTAAAGAAATAGTTTTGTAATTTCAAAAAATATATCTCACAAAATGTTTGAAAAACTTATAGTGTAGGAAAATGATATCTTACAAAAGTTACAAAATGAATTCCAGCATTGTTATCCCAATTTGGGTTATGAAGGAGGAGTTAAATATGAACCCCAGCATTGTTATCCCAATTTGAGTTATGAAGGAGGAGTTAAATATGAACCCCAGCATTGTTATCCCAATTTGGGTTATGAAGGAGGAGTTAAATATGAACCCCAGCATTGTTATCCAGTTTGGATTACCTAGGAATAGTTAAAAATTGATTCCATTATTGTTATCTCGTTTGGATTGCCCGCATCCATTCATCCATTAATATTCCAGAGTTAAAAGATGAAGAGTTTATTCCACTATATATGACACGTATGGAAACACCGAATGCATGTAGGTAGGTATTACAGTTAGTTGCACCGATTACATCGGATTTGTGATAGTGGGATGAAAAAGAATCGATTTAGAATTACGTTGAAATGTAAAATGTTAATATAATTAGTTGTGTTACAGTTGCTGTTGTCTTTATATGATTTCATATTTGATTTTGAAGCCAAGCGTTGTTTGTTTACGTAGGAGCCAAGCAAAACTTTTTGGACACATCAACCAACGTTGCAAGGTGAGTAGTGATCGTGAAACATTTTTGGAACAGCACTTAAAACGAAACCTAGACTATGACTTGAATAATAATACTAATTTTTTAGCACAAGTAGGCTTTATTTTGAAACAGTAGTTATAGAGGGTAAATGTCAGGTTTAAGAATGTTATTATGTTTTATGGAATAACTACAAGGAAAGCGTAAAAATGCTCATTTATGTTGATATGTGTAAAGATGGTTTATCTGTATTTCTGTATGAAATGTCAGAAATAATTTTTTAATATTTTCTGCCTGTACAGTAAATAGTAGATGATTGTGGTATGGCGAATTTTATCTTAAGTTGTTTTGTTCTTGTCAAGAGAATGATGGCCCGTAATTATTTCAAACTTTTTGTCCACAGAATGGTCTATACGCGATCAAACTGTTTTACATGCATATTGTTTGGTGCTGCCATCTAGAGGTATAGTCTGTTAGACTCGAAGAGAATATTCTTGTTATTCAATTGGTACTTACGGGATCAAATACTTACATACCACTTTATATCGTATTTTTGTCAAAATAATATATATATTTATGTAAGATATGAGCTTTGTAATTTGTTGTGTTACTTTGTGAATATTTAGAATGACCAGTTTCCAAATCAACCAACCACACGAAGAGTCCCCAAGTTGGTTGCAGCAGAAGTGGAACAATCTGGTTACAATTTTGGAAGAATATCGACAGCACATTTTTTATTTATTTATATTTGGAGTTATTAACATCGTTTTGTTCGTCGAAAGATTTATATGTAAGTCATGTTTGGTGTATTTTTTCGTGAATAAGAAGGATATATGATAATGAATAAATTATAAAGAAACTCTATATTGATCTATGCTAATCCTCAAGTTACTGACTTACTTATATACCATTCACTACCGGTGGAATCCATATACTTTATCATACTGAGTAATTTCGCGTTTTTTCTGTCATGTAAAGAACTGACCAGTAAACATGAATGAAATCACCTATATCTTGTGTAACATACCTTGATAACCATAGCAGTAATTAGTGAGTTTAATTACAGTATTAATGATGTTTTCGTTTAAATATTTTATGTGTTCAACAAAGTCATTGATCCCAAGGCCATTTTATGCAAAAATATTTTATAAAAATTAGTTTAAAAAGTCGACAGACCCCATACGTAATTTTAATGCTGAGCTTAAATAACTGCAAGTTTTAGATTTGAAACGAGTAAGCTTCATTAAGACAGTAAATCCTGCTTCACGACAATTAAAATAGAAGAAAAAACATGAAAATTATACTTTGTACAAATCTGCATTTTGGTTTCAGATTACACGTACATGGCTGAACATATGGATTTACGTCACGTGATGGGGCTTGGCATCGCCTTTACCCGTGGGGCGGCAGCATCCTTGTCTTTCTCTTACTCCTTGTTGCTACTGACCATGTCCAGGAACCTGCTGACCAAATTGCGAGAGCTGCCCATCCACCAATACATCCCCCTTGACTCCCATGTCCAGTTTCACAAGATTGTCGCTTTGACCGCCTTCTTCTTCACAAGTAAATATATCACAACTATAATAGTAAATTTTACAGAATAATATGAACTAAGTTAATGATGATATTTGTATCAACAGAAATGTCTTTATAAATATCAACTCTAAGTTGGTTTTTTTGCTGGGCTCTTATTTTGTTGTAATATATAGAGGTTAATAATCGTTTGAGTGATCTTGTACCAATCAAGTTTCCTTTCTTGTTACTCTAAGACAAAAAAATCTTGTTTGTTGAATTATTCTTTGTGAAAAATTGTCAAATGAGAGTTGTTGTTTTTTTATCCAAGATAATTTATTTATAAAAGTCATTTATAAATTTTATTTTATACGGGTAACAGTGAAACCCCTTTGTAGTCTTTATTGCCAGTTAACCAAAACATTAAACTCATTTAACGAATTTAACTGAAAGTGTGCAAAATCATTGTACAAACATTTAATTTTCCAGTGTTTTTAACATATTTAAATAGAAAACTAGAACTGTTAAATGTTTAGCATGTTTCTTAATTAATCATGCAATAACTGGTCATCACTGACAAACAAGGTGAACATACAGTGGGCTCAGGCTGTTAGAAAACCTTACTTTAGTCTAATATTATTGTTACGTGACAGAGATATTTAAGTCACTATAAAGTGGTTCAATAAGTTATATGAAAATGATTTTGGAGCCTCACCATATATTTACAATACATGTTGCCAATTCCCGATCATGCTCTTTCTGACGACCGTGAATCTTAACAATAGCCCTGCAACGTAGTTTCCATTGCAAAAGATTCCGTCATAAGGCTGCCATTTCCAAAGCACACTAAATCTCCTTGATGACATTCCATAATTCATGTAACTTACGAGTACGACGGTTTCCCAGCGCCCATTTCAACAATCCGGCGAATGACTAGTTATGTTTTCGTATAGAATACCATGAATAACCATTTCATTTTCCAGCTGCTGGAGGTACGTGACGGTTGAACGGTAGGTATGACTGAAAGCCTTATCTAGATGAGCCCATACTCTGTTGGCCAAGATTCTCCACTGAGCTACTTCTTGATTATGTTGCTAACTATTGCGTGCATAGCTTTTCACAGTGTCCTTTATGTTCGTGGTTTCTCATCTGCTACAAGACGCCACACTTTGCTTACCACAGCTTGTTACAAATTGATCCATATGCCTTTGTTTTCCAATGCCATTAAGTACAATGGATATTCCTGTCGTAGAAATTCTAAGTCCCTGTCTGAGCAATTGCTTATGAGCTATTTGTATGGATATTTTACTTCAGAAAGAGTTGTTACGTACCCTTCCCAAAAGTGATCAATGTTTGCTAGCATCATGCTACTTACAAAGCAATGTTAAAATGTAGGTATGATATATGCTGTTTCACCGCAACTTTATATCACCGGTAGTCATTACGTGATTTGCTGATTTGCACATTCAAGATTGTTTTATTATAACGTACTCAATCCTGTACATAGAGCAGAGTTGCCCGTTTGTCTGTTGCCACAAGTTGTAATGAACTGACTAAACCAATTTCAATGTAATTTGGTTGGAGGAATCAGGTTGGACCTCTAGAAGTTGAGTTTAAATGGTTAAGAAATTGTAAAAAGAGTTAGAATTTAAAAACCATTTCAATTTTACTGTTTTAATACTGCGAGTGAAGAGGTCGGTATAACAAAATACATGAAGCCGACGCCAAACGAAAGTGACTCATAACAGGAGTACCTTTACGTTGGACGGATCCTGTGCTATGATTCAAAATGGCGGAAGAAGGTGGCCCATGCCTTCATTTCAAGCATTACTTTTTTAAGCCCAACATTGCCTGGTGCCTTCTAGTTAATAAATCGATACTTATGTTTCACTGTGGGTTCATAAAGGACATTTCAAATACCATATACATAGCGTTTGATTTTTTTCTTACGTAGCAAAGGGTGAGAAAAAATTATGTTTTATATTTATAATTTCATCTTGCAGTGATCCACTCTATCGGCCACTTAATTAACTTCTACCACGTGTCAACACAACCTATAGAACATCTTCATTGTTTATCAAAGGAAGTCCATTTCAAGTAAGTTTGAAGCTGCATTCTATATTGAGTAAGAATGCAAATAAATGTAATTTATTAAATTTAAAAAATATGAGTAGCACCCACTAACTTTCGAACGTTTTTTTTTTTTTTCGAATTTTGTGGCACATCTTCATATGAACATCATATGGAAAGTTTGGCTTTTGTTGTATATAAAATTATGTTTATTGCAATAAGATATTTAATAAATACAAACATAAGAGCCTGGATGTAATAAGAAAAAGAAGATATTTCACAGTGCATTTTCAAAGTTAGTAAAAACAGACTTAGAAGGTTTTTTTACATCTTAAAAAAGACAAACTTTGTAAAAGACTCTGCCTTAGATCTCGTATAATATTTTTAAAAATGTATTTTCTTTATTTTTACAATTCCGATGTTTTAATGTTTGTTAGATGTTTGGCTATTTTATCTCTTTTAGTATAGGCTAGGATCGTAACCACCACTACAGAGTATATGAGCATGTGTGTGTGGGGGGGGGGGGGAGGAAGGGAGGGTGAGTCTTTTTCCAAAACAATGTGGACCTTTTTTTCTACACAACAAATGAAAGTGATCTACATAAAAGTAAAATATTTATTAGAAAACTATCAGAATATACTGGACCTTTTAAACCTCCTCTTCTCCGCTATGCCCCTGGTTTAGATTTCAATTTATTTTGAAGTTTCTCATCAGAAAATATACTTAACAAATGGATAAAACTCGATAAAACTTCGGGTTGTGGGTTCGTCTTCATGAATTGCTTTATCTTTACAGTTCCGACTTCAGACCTACCATAACTTACTGGCTTTTTCAAACAATAACAGGTAAGCATTATTTTTGCTGCAACGTATGTTTAGAATGATTAAAGAAATAGGAATGTAAAGTAAACTGTCGTTTATGTTGTCTTTTATCTTTTAGATATTAATCTTTGATCTTTTCAACAATTGACATAAATGGGTGTTAGATAAGATATTAGATTATAGATTAACTATTTGATCTGTCCAATTTATATATTATAGATACTAGATTAAGTGACCAAGTGGTAGTCAGGTGAATTAATGATAGGTAACTAAGTCGTTCACCTATGATAAATATATAACAAACAGACTTATAATTATGAAACTGGACATTGTTTAAGTTGAATCTGCCGAGTAAGTTGATAGTATTAACCTCGCAACTGAATCTTTATTGTCAGAATCACCAGGACGAGCTTTTCTTACTTAGATATAATATAAAACGGCCATTGAAATTACAATAATTATACATATATATATATATATATATACAGTTTAGCATTGTTAACCATTGTGTTTTTAATTCTTTTCATATAGGCATTACAGGTATCCTACTATTTGCCATAATTTGTATCATCTTTATCTTCGCCCATCCGCTCATCAGACAAAAGGCTTACAAGTATTTCTGGTGCACGCACACATTATATATTCTCGTGTATATCCTGTGTGTTATGCACGGACTGGCCAAGCTAACAGGGGTGAGTTCAAAGACAGATTTCCATACGATTTGTTACACAGTTCGTCATTATATCGTGTGAAATGTAATTAAACAAGCATCATTTTTTTTCACTCGCTACTACTCGTCCTCGTGTAAAAAGTGTTTCTATCAAACAGACGGAGGAGCTAAAATACATATATACGTATTCCAAGATCTAACACCTGTATTGGCTAAGAAAAACAAAACTATAATCTCAGCAGTTCCTCCACTCGCTGTGGTCTTGGAATAAAAGAGTAACTATAATATGTAGCGTAATGAATTATTATATTTCTGTAAGAAATAAACCTGGCGAAAACTTCTATTGTGTGCACGGCTTTTCTCGATCTTATGGCTTTCTATAAAAGTATTCCGTTTCGTTAAATTCGTGCATGATATAAATCACTTCACACTAAGATGAACTTTACCAAATATTAGAGCAAGGACTTAGAGTTAGGTATCATTTTAAGTGTAAATTGTAATACGATTTGCATCTATGAACTTAGAAATTAAGCTTTGGATTTTTTTTTCTTTTTTCTAAGAACGGTGTCACTCCATCCCAAAGTAGGGTACACTTAAAAATACTCGGATCCGAGATTATTTCTGAACAAATCAAATTCCAGACAAATAGATACGCCACGGTATTTTAAAGTTATTTTGTTTATTGATACAGAATATCACTGTAGCCAGATATTTCTTAAGTGACAGATATGTCTGTATGCCCTTTGGTGTCGTTCTTAACATGGCAGTATATATATTAATGTATAAATTTGTGTCTTTGGTTGTCCGTCAACTCCTCCCACAGTTTTGGAGCTAGTTGGACCAAACTTATCAGCGGACTAGGGGTGGTCCGCGATTTGCACTAATCTATATGGTGTAGCTCCCCTACATAGAATGTACAAAAGAGAGCTAAAACACGTCCGGGAGGTCATCCAGTTCAAAATATAAGTCTAGGATTAGTTTTTTAGGGTTGCTGAACCCCAATCTGCCATCGAATTTTGTGTTCATGGCTCTCCTCGGAATCCTGGGTCCGCCATGTCTGAGACTGTGTTTACATCCTCACCCAAAAGCTAGCAGGACTAAATTTGACACGTGCTCAGGTACCACGGGCGGTTGTCCAAACGGGGTTTCTTTCAGGCACTGAACCTCCTTAGAATAGCTATAGAAGTAATTGGAGTAACTTGATCGGTACATTGGGGCCTCTGTGAATCATAATGGGGCCTTTGAACCCTGAAAGGAGAGAAGTATGCTAGTGCTATTAAACACCATAAGATCAACATCCTTGACTGAACAGCATCACTTATCAACCTAAAGCTGGATGATTATTGTCTGAAAAAAAAAAAGATTAGTGAAAATAATTACAACTACGACATCTTAGTTACAATTAACTTTTTTTATTTTATAAAAGCAGCGAATGAATATCTTTTTCTTGAATTAAAATATCACCCAAATCAACATTTTCATCACTATATTCTTATAAAAAAATTTGTCTTATTGCTGTAAAAGAAATTATGTATAAGATGAATGACTAAACCGATACAGGAAGGTTACGTATGCAACGTAGTGGTGAAATTGTCATCGAACAATTTGTATTATATGATTCATATGCTTGAATTTAAACCATTAATAATTATTCATGACATAGGCTACGAAAACGTAACCATATTTTATAGCTAAAAATAATCCTTTAATTTTTAGGCACCTCGGTTTTGGTATTTTTTCATTGTTCCGGCAATAATATTTGTACTGGACAAAGTTATCAGTTTGCAGACGAAGTTCATGGAACTGGATATTTTAGAAACTGAACTGCTGCCATCCGGTAAGTTAGTCTTTTCATGATATGAAATGCTATTAACAAAGAGACAATTAGCTTTTTACGATCCGATATATCACTATTTTCTTAAGAAACATAACTTTTTGTTGGTGTTTATTCTTAATTATAACGTTTTTCTTAGAGAAATCAACGTGCAATATTTCCATTATGCATGAATTTTCAAACAAAAATTACTTTTATTTATGTCTGTAAATAATTTATGCTGTCTGGTAAGACGTTATTTTGTTGACTATTATGGGATTTAATTTAGATATTTTAACATGAGATCTGTTAATTTAAATTATAATTTTCCTTATTCTCAGATGTTACTAAGGTCAAGTTTTCCAGACCACCAAATTTCAAGTATCTGTCAGGTCAGTGGGTTAGATTAACATGTACAGGATTTCGACCAATGGAATATCACTCTTTGACACTGACGTCAGCACCGCACGAGAACTACTTATCAGTGCACGTGAAAGCACAAGGCCCGTGGACATGGAAACTGAGGAATTTTTTTGATCCGAGTAACATTAGGGATGAAGAGCTGCCAAAGGTATTTACAGTGAAAGAACAAGGTTCAATATTTTTTCCATTTTTTTTCTGTGTATTACCAAACAAATTTGTATCTTTCAAACCCGGTTGGACAGCTAGTTAACATTTAGGGAATTAAAAAACTACCTTCTTTGCATAAATAGTATACTTTTGGAACTGAATATGGAGCTCCAAACTATGATGCAAAATTGAAAAAGTGACATACACAGAAGCACAAACAGGCAAATAAAGATTTAACTGTTATACTACTTGTATATAACAGCTAAATCTTTGCAATACAAGTAGTATAACAGCTATACTGTTAGTATAGCAGCTAAATACTTGCTATTACTTGTATTGCAAATATTTAACTGTTATACTAATTGTATCGCAAGGATTTAGCTGCTACACTAACTGTATTGCAAATATTTAGCTGTTATACTACTTGCATTGCAAATAATTAGCTGTTATAGTAATTGTATAGCAAATATTTAGCTGTTATAGTAATTGTATAGCAAATATTTAGCTGCTATACTAATTGTATAGCAAATATTTAGCTGTTATACTACTTGTATTCCAAAGATTTAGCTGTTATACTACTTGTATTGCAAATATTTAGCTATTACACTACTTGCATTGCAAATATTTAACTGTTATAGTAATTGTATAGCAAATATTTAGCTGCTATACTAATTGTATAGCAAATATTTAGCTGTTATACTACTTGAAAAAATTCTTAAAACTTTCTGTTTTATTGTTTTTTTCTCTGTTCCAAATTACTTTACGAAGATAATTTTCAGATAATCGTAATATTGTGTATATTGCGTGGTACTTCGGCACCATTAGTATGTTCTACTGGTTTTTTGATAGCAATGCTATTTTCATTTAGTTGTGTGTAGAAGCATTGTATCAGTAACAAAATATGCTGATACTGTTATTTCACTTAAACCTTTAGGGTACAGTTACATCAGCTTTTACACACACACAACCATTGGCTTGGGGTTAATCAATACTCATTTCTTTCGTAGTAATTTCGAAACCATAAATGGATTAACCAAATTTTTACTATAGAAGCTTTCACAAATGTGATATTCGCAGCTAAAATTGTTCATTGACAAGAAAGTTAAAAAGTGCCACAGTAAAGAAGGAATGATAGGATAAGATTGCGAAAAAAATACGTTAAACAGACCAGTGAAATAAGGAGACTGGGCACAGATGTTTCAAACAGAAACACAATATTTATCGTTTCATAAAATAAAAGAGTGCATCACAATGTTTTCTTTTATAACAAACGTACTGTGTGCATAGTGTTCTGTTGCACTAGCTTGCTGGCTTCTTCACGAAAGCAGTTAATGGAATTGGATTACAGTACCAAGAATAAAGAAAATATTTTGTGGGCCTAAGATACAGGAAACCTGTCTGGTTCAAAGCTTAAGTTGGCCATCCAGAAATTGTAACTGCATACGTTATGAGTCAGTATCGGCGTTAAGTGTATCGTCCAAGGCATCCCTCTGTAATCAGGTGCATTAGCTTGGCCACTGGCGGAAAGGTACAGACATGTAGACTGGCGCCTGTTGTGTGTGTGACTAATCTAGTGATTGTATTAAGGGAAGCTAAAGCTGTTCATGCTCTATTCACAAGAGCACCAAAGAAACGTAAGAAAATACACGTAAATTTAAAGGAAATACTGAACATATTTTAAATAATGCATATTTACGAACTAGTTATGAAAGAGTTAAGATAAATTTCTAATTACCAAACAATATATATATATATATATGTATATATGCGTGTGTGTGTGTGTTTATTGCAAACATAGGTTTTAATACATAGGTTTTAAAGTACTACAATATTGTATATTATTAAATTAATTCAACAGTTTCAGATCTAAGTTGTTTTTTTTAATAGCGATGTATTTTGTATATCTTGTTTTCAGTGTTTTGATGATATTGTACAATATTTTTCTGGCACTGCGTTTCAACAATCTGTTTAATGATTCCGAAATGATGACTGCTTCAATGAAAAGAAAGTACTTTGTGACCCTATTTTTCTTGTTTACATTTCAAATACCTATTACTATTATGCAATTAACAGAAACAGGTAAAATATTAAGATATAATTTGTACGAATGGTAATATAAAAAAAGCAGTTTAATATTGTTCAGCTCTGTGTCATTATTATTATGCTTCATAGATTCGCTTAGAAGGACCGTTTGGTGGAGGTAACCAGGATTGGTACAAATTTGAGATTGCTGTGATGGTCGGTGGCGGCATTGGTGTTACGCCCTATGCTTCCATTCTGAATGATCTTGTTTTTGGAACATCCACCAACAGATATTCTGGTGTGGCCTGTAAAAAGGTAATTATTTATGACTATTAGCTGTAATTCAAAATGATTTTATTAATTTTGAAGAAAAAGGTTTTAAAGAAATAGTTTTAATTTAAAAACAAGCGATAATGGCAAATAAGTGATAAATAAAAAACGAACAGAAATGTTCGTCAGTTATCATTTGATTTTTCTCAGATTTTTATGTTCATATCATGGTGACCAAAGTACAGGGATCAACAATAATACAGGTTTAACGATTTACAGGTAGATTAAATTGAATAGGGTGAGGCAGGATAATGCAGTTATATCCTTAATTTTAAATTTCTTTTCAAATTGTCTTCTATAACTACAAATTGAGTATTGATAAAAGATAATGGAGATTTATAATGTAGCGTATATTATAATGTTTATGAGAGCAAAGGACAAACGTGTCTGCTCCCTTTGAATTTAAGGTAGAATGTGCTTTGTTATTTTTCTTCTAATAGGCTATGTTACTAGGTGTAAATACTAACACCCTTTTCTGGCTCAGTAGAAGCCAAGAAAATGTAACTTACTAAGGTACAAGTGAACCTAACTACTATTTAAGGAGGAGTATTGAATCTCATTGTGATGAATAAATGTTATAACTGAGTGGTCGTGTGTGAAAATACAAGAGGGAATCTTCTATAGCCGCGGCTGTAATTAGATCTCAAATCGGTCAAGAGATGGAGCTATGAGCTAAAAGTAATAAACAACAAATAAACTCAGAGCCATTCTATGAGCGGCTGAAAATGACGTGAGGTATGCAAAACAACAAAATACCATTAAAGTGAAACGACACTCATCGGACCTATCAAATGACACCGTACCTCATTATAATTGAAATATTTGTGGAATTTTCCTGAC
Organism: Limulus polyphemus; assembly: GCF_000517525.1. Classification (NCBI taxonomy): domain Eukaryota; kingdom Metazoa; phylum Arthropoda; class Merostomata; order Xiphosura; family Limulidae; genus Limulus; species Limulus polyphemus. The sequence continues at coordinate 242,351 of NW_013665954.1, read as the reverse complement.
AAGCAATCATCAGCTTCAGTCTCCCTTCATTGACTGGCTGAAAACTGTAATAAAAATCAAGTCGCTCTTGCTGTGAAGGTAGTTAGTAGGCTATCGGCCCTAATTTTGAAGTGATATACTAGAGAGAAGGCAGCTAGTCAAGACCATTCACTGCCAACTCTTGGACTTGTCTTGTCAGACCGAATAGGGACATTTCACCATCACTTTTATAACGCGTCCACGGCCCCATAATGCGGATCGCGATTTTGTGACAGGGGGGAGAAGACGGTTTTGTCTATTTCTTTGTTTGCAGTTAAGCACAAAGCTACACAATGGGCTATCTGTGCTCTGCCCACCACGAGTATTGAAACCCGTTTTTTTAGCGCTGTAACTCCACAGACATACCGCTGGGCCACTGGGGGCTGGGGAAAGACAGTAAGTGACACTAATGTTCATATTAACCGAAATACAGATATGTATAAAAAGTCCAAATTGTTTAGCCCGACAATAGGTTCCTACAGCTGTTATATGCCGGTATTATTCAATATAAAACGTAGTATTTAGGTTAACATCATTAGTTTGGAATACTTAAAAAACTTGTATAACGAATAAAGTTACTCTTTTCACTCTTTCCAGCTTTCCTTGAATCATATAAAACCTAACTCAAGTGTTTAATCTTTTCTGTCATATTTTAAGTGTCGCTTATGTGAACATGTGTACAGATAAATACATGTATTTTTTACTGTAATGTACGAAACATCTTGCATATATATCCTTCCCTGACTTGCTAGTACTTTCACCTATAGGTTTACTTCCTGTGGATATGTCCTTCTCATCGGCACTTTGAATGGTTCATTGATGTTTTGAGGGACGTAGAACGTAAGGATGTCACCAATGTTTTGGAAATCCATATCTTTATTACCCAGTTTTTCCACAAGTTCGACTTGAGGACTACCATGTTGGTAAGTAGTAGTACACAATTACCTCCAATGTTCTGGAGATCCACATCTTTATTACTCAGTTTTTCCACAAGTTCGACTTGAGGACTACCATGTTGGTAAGTAGTAGTACACAATTACCTCCATGTTCTGGAGATCCACATCTTTATTACTCAGTTTTTATCACAAGTTAGACTTGAGAATTTCGATGTTGGTAAGTAGCACAATTATCTCCAATGTTCTGGAGATCCACATCTTTATTACTCAGTTTTTATCACAAGTTAGACTTGAGAATTCTCATGTTGGTAAGTAGTAGTACACAATTACCTCCATGTTCTGGAGATCCACATCTTTATTACTCAGTTTTTCCACAAGTTAGACTTGAGAATTTCCATGTTGGTAAGTAGCACAATTATCTCCACTTTTCTGGAGATCCACATCTTTATTACTCAGTTTTATCACAAGTTTGACTTGAGAGCTACGAGGTTGGTAAATAATGCGGTATCTCCGATGCTCAAGATGTCCATCTTTCGATTTCTCAGTTCTTTCCACAAGTTTGATTTAAGGAATACCACTTTCGTAAGGTACTCAATTCTCATTGTTTAACGAGATTATATGTATTATCATTGTTGAACTGTAATCCAAGTCATATCTTATAAATAGTATCTACATACCCTATTTCGCATCGATGTTGCGTTGCTGTTAAGTATGTTCTATATAATTTTTCAATAAACACATTCATATTGCTTTCATGTTCTCTATTTCACACACCTGTTGCTTTTGGGTTCAGTATCTCGCAACATCTTTTGTTATTATCACGTGTCACTTCTACTATTTTTGTCGTTGTTTTCGATATTAAGCGCAACGTTTTCTTTTGATATAAATATATGTGATTACCTTCAGAATTTTAACTTTCTCTTAATGAGTTTGATTTGTGTAACCAAGGATGTAGCATATAAAATATTTGTCTTCCTGTAAGGAAGAAAAACTGAATTTATTTATCTGTTAGATAATCCATTTTTTCTTTGTTTCCGTACAACCTGTAATTAATAATTTATGCACACCCAGTGCTAGCGGTTTTTGCTTATGTACGAACCTTATTATACAAAGTAACGAGACTGTAAGATTTTATTTGTACACCATTAAAAAAAAAAGATTTATTTGAGCAAATAACTTATCTTGAGTATGATTTTGTACCATTTTATTTGTGTACTTACCTCAAGTAGACCTAAATCAAATCCCACCCATTGTCACAGGTCTACTTGAGGTAAGTACACAAATAAAATGGTACAAAATCATACTCAAGATAAGTTACTTGCTCAAATAAATCTTTAAAATAAATCCAAATAAAGGCACACTTCCTCACTTACTTTTAGTGGAAGGTAATAAATTTCATAGGTCTGGATGAGATGTGTGTGTATAATCAAATCCCACCCATTGTCAATACACACACATCTCATCCAGACCTATGAAATTTATTACCTTCCACTAAAAGTAAGCGAGGAAGTGTGCCTTTATTTTCTTTTATCATAAACAACCCAGCTGTGAGTTTTTCTTTATCTGCATCACGTTTATAACATATATTATTTCGAAGTAATAGCCGATCGAATATAAACTACTGAGTGTGTGATATGCATTGTGTGTTATTGATTTTAAGTATCACAGTTAACTATAGTTTTTAAGGTATGCTCTGTTTAATTATTATTATTACTAAAGACTACACTTTCCCGAATTTGAAACTAGTTCTTTTTTTCCAGTATATCTGTGAGAACCACTTCCAGAGAATCTCCAACTCAAGTATGTTCACTGGTTTAAAAGCTGTCAATCACTTCGGGAGACCTGATATGAACGCCTTTCTCAAGTTTGTTAGAGAACAACATTCTTACGTAAGTTTTCTGTACATTATATAATTTAATTGGTTTATGGCACTCGACTCGCAATCTGAGGGTCGCTGGTTCGAATCCCCGTCACACCAAACATGCTCGCCCTTTTAGCCGTGAGGGCATTATAATGTGACGGTCAATCCCACTATTCGTTGGTAAGAGTTGGCGGTGGGTAGTGATGACTAGCTGCCTTCCCTCTAGTCTTACACTGCTAAATTAGGGACGGCTAGCGCAGATAGCCCTCGTGTAGTTTTGCGCGAAATTCAAAAACAAGCAATCATTAGACATTGACACATATTTTGGAGACAAACAACATCAGTAATATAACTTGTTGTTAATTTAGATTCTGAGTACAGTTTATGTTTCTTATCAACTGAAAGTAATCATTATTTACAATCTTAACATTTATACTTTAAAATAAAGAGTATCGTCTCTGTGTGGTTAGTAAACATTTGTTTTATTTTAATTTTTGTAACCTGTCTTTATTTAAATTTGAAAAATTATACATTTATTGATTTGATGTTAATCTATAATTTGGTTTTGTAACATTTTTTTTTTCAAATGTTCTTGCAGATGAGCAAGGTTGGGGTGTTCAGCTGTGGACCTACAGCCTTAACCAAGTCTATAAGCTCAGCCATCGAGAGCGTCAATAATTCTAGGAAACTTCCGCACTTCATCCATCACTTTGAAAACTTCTGAGCGTTTGCGCATGTGCGTGTTTCCGTGCCATTTCAGCAATCCTGGTCAAAAGCCAAAAATAATATTAATGATAACATAGAAACAATACTTATCGGTAACAAGGTAAACTCCTATTACTTAAAATAAAAGTAGTGAATGGAAGAAACTGTATAAAATACTTGCAAATGAACCGAGAAATGTGGTAAACTTACAATGTGAAAGTAAACTTTTCTTAAAGTATTTCTGAGTTGACATATGAATCCAACTACTAATAAAGCATTTTAATTATTTACATATACAGTCATTCTATTAAAAGACGCAGAGATTTGATTCGAAAGTACATATATAATATGATAATTAATGATATATTATACTACTTAAAAACAATTTGACCCCTTTGGTCGTATCGATATATAGATTCGATTTTTTTTAGAAAATACGTCGATGTAATATTTTTTTATAATATATTCCATTTAATAGACGTTTGGAGAGCTGGTTCGAAACCGTAACCTCCTAGTGTCTGAACACTAAAATCTGGGGTTCAATCCCTGCTGTTAGTACAACATAGATAGCCCACTGTGCAGCTTTGCGCTTAAACCGTTTCTATACTTTTGTTACAGGAAGATTCGGAAAATTAAAACAGTACAATATTTTAAGTCTTTGCACTTGTTATAAAATGAATTTTTTAAAGTTTAAACAAAAGTTTACAAAAAGTTTTTAAAGTTTTGTAGAGATTTCTTTGATAACTTGACCCACAAAGTTTCTAAATTTTGCCAAAGATTCTCTGCTAATTAGAAAACAAGTATTCTGAAAGATATTGCGATAGAAACTGTGAACTACAACATGTGTTTATTGTTTTAAATACAAATATTACAACCTCAGCGTAAACATATTTATATAACTTCGTATTGTGATACTGTTTTATATGTTTATAAGTATTTTTATTCGTTTAAGTTACTTATGATAATGCAGAAGTTTTGTAAAAACTTACTGCGTACTCAGTGCTTTTTAAATGTTTTAATTCTTTGTATTTTGTACAAGTTGTTGATTAATGGATAAGAAACAAACGTTTTGATTTAGTAATATGTGATAAACAATATTCTTTAGCCGTGTAACTGTTTTAGGTTACGATAAAGATCTGTACGTCTAGTGCTATCTTATCTTAACTAAAAGATGAACGACAGCTTATTTAATGCAAGCTTTATACTATTGTGCTGATTATAGTAATCTAAGCGTAAGCGTAAGTCCTCCGTCCACAAAAATAGTAACTATTAAATTTTTTGGGATTAAAGATGTGACTTAAAATATCCAATATTAACATAAAACTATTGAACTTTTGAGTTTTTTAGGAACATTAAGCCACAAGTATAATTTGTGTTACAGTTTAGTATAAAGGGGATATCCACTTTTGCCATCAGTTTTTTTATTTTATTTTATCTTAATATTTTATGTGGCTGGAAATCTTAAACAGAATTACTTTGTGTCAAATTCGTAGACATTTGTTTGAAAGTTTACTACCGAAATTGAAAATTGCGTTGACTTGAAATAAAAACCGCGGGTCTTTTTCTTATAGAGATGTTTTGTGTAAACTCTCCTTATGTAAAGTGTGTTAAAAGGAAGTAACTGTGTGTTCTTTAAGATTCAAAATGTGTATATAATCCAACAGTAAATGTGATAAATAATTGTATTCATAAAGTGCTTTCGAGTCTATTAAGCACCCTCTGAGGACATTTGTTGTAATCTGAGGACAGTTGCATATTGGATAGATGGAATCACGTTTATAGTAATCTGCAGACAATTACGGTATTGGATGAAAGGGGTCACTTTTTAGTAACCTGAAGCGGTTCTGTTTTTGGACTGTAATGTCCTCTGACACTTTTGTAGTAACCCAAAGACGGTCCCGGTATTGGATAAATGCCCTCTGAAAACGCTTGTAGCAGCCTGAAGGTTTGGCATTGAATGACTTCCCCCCGAGAACGCTTGTACAGAACTCGAAGCCGGTGTCGGTATTAGATAAATGCGCTCCTAGGGCACTAGAAGTAATCTGAATAATAATTATGTATTGGATTTATGTGCTCCGAGGACACTTGAAGTGATTTTCGGAGCGCATTTATCTAATATCGGATCCTTCTTCTGACACTAGAAGTAATCAGAAGAATGTTTCGGTATTGGATATATGTGCTCCGAGGACACTTGAAGTAATCTGAAGAAGGATCCAGTATTGAATAATTGCCTTACAAGGACAGGTCCAATATTGAAAGTTTTATCTCAATAAACCTGCTTGAAAATGTAGATATCCCGTTATTGTTTGCGGTATAATACAAAGGTTTATAAAATATAAAGAGTCACAAACTACTCAAAATATGTTCCTCTATTATTGAAAATTTGCATCTTGGTATAATGTATTTGTTTGGGTGATTGGTTTGTAATTTATGATGGTTTTTTTTACGATCAGGGCTAAAGGATGTGCAATTTATGGAATAAAATAGTAATTTAATTTTTGGTTATAGTAGCTTCTTGTTTCTTTTGAGGGGGCTTAAAGAATGTTAAGACAAATCAAATAGCATCACTTCTTCACTGGTAAGATGTCATTGTAATGACTCTTACGAAAATATGACGTCTGTGATTTTGTTATTAATATTTATTCACAATTTTCGTGGTCATATAAAACATACAAGTAAGTTATAAAACAATGAAACATACTGGTGGAGACTGGTAACATCTACACTAATATCGGACTGAGCGAACTGTTTCGAGTTATAAGATATAACATTTCGACAATTGTTACCATAAGATAACACTGAGATAAAGTATATGAAATTATAGAATATCAACGTATACATTATATTAATATGGAATTATTGATAACTTCTGACTTTTTGAATCTAATAATATGGTATAGGACCTAACATTTTAATTTGAAATAATAATATCATTATACATTTTCAAATCTCTTTACATGAACATAATAATGATAATGCTATGGTAGTGCAAGTTGGATTCTGGCGTTGCAATGGTAACGTCGAAATGTTTAAAACCAGTCAAGCACATTGTAATACAGATAATTAAATTCAGCCATTCTGAAAACACCAAGTACATTAAAACACACACATATATTATGATTAATAATTCGCCAACTTTAACTTTGGCTATATTTGAGCATGCTTTAATTTCAAAAGTAATTTATGTGAGTTCGTTTTATATCGAAATAACAATATTTACAATAGGCTTAACTAATTAGCAGTTTTGGCTCCTAATGAAAAAATTGATAAAGAGAATGCTAGCAAAATGTTTCTCACAAATTTATTAAATTTCCTGGAAAAAAATAAATAATTAGCCTGACTTCTATAGTTGAATTGGGATATGTTTATATTGAAAAACAAAATACTTGTACACTAGTAAATTAAAAAAAAAATGCAATAGAATTATTGAGCAGAAATGGAAGTCTAACTAAAAAGAGAATCCCCATGGTAAAACCAAAG
>NW_013665954.1:229537-234579 GCF_000517525.1 Limulus polyphemus | reverse complement strand
GTGGTGTTATCGGTTCATGAAACGCAAAGGCCTAGTTATGAGAACTAAAACGAAAATTGCTCAAAGAACGCCCGATGAGTTTGAGATGAAGATTTGTGCTTTTCACAAGTATATTATACAGTTAAGAAACAAAAACTCCATTTGAATTGTCTCAAATAGCAAACATGGATGAAACACCCTTAACATTTGATGTTCCAAGCAATAGAACAACTGATATAAAAGGTACTTAAACTATTCCTGTTAAGACTACTGGACACGAAAAAACGCATTATACAGTGGTGCTAGCATGTTGTGCAGATGGAACAAAATTACCACCAATGTTAATTTTTAAAAGAAAAACAATGTCCAAAGAATATTTACCCAGCGGTGTCTATGTTCACGTACATGAAAAAGGATGGATGTATGAAGACGGAACACTACTTTAGTTTGAAAAAAATTGGTCCAGGAGGCTTATTAAAAAAGCCTTCTCTCCTCGTCTGGGATTCTTTTAGAGCTCATAAAACTGAAAAAAATAAAGGAAAAAGCTAATGAGCTAAAAACACAGCTGGCTGTTATACCCGGTGGTTTAACAAGTCAACTGCAACCTCTCGATGTTTCTATTATCAAACCCTTTAAGACTTTAATGAGAGAGGAATGGAACAACTGGATGCAGCAGGAAGATTTTGTTACGACCTCCACAGGATGAAGGAAGAGACCGATGCTTGCTCAGGTCTGCATGTGGGTGAAGAATTCGTGGGAAAAAGTAAGAAGTGATATAGTGATTAAGTCATTTAAGAAATGTGGTATCAGTAACGCAATGGATGGGACCGAGGATGACATTCTCTTTGACCATAATATTGGATCCAATGATTCCTTTCCAAGCCACAGTGAAAGCAATGAAGATTTTGTAGGTTTTGAACAAAACTAAATAACAGTAAACCTTTTTTGATTTACGGTATTTTCTTATTTTGATGTTTTGAGCTCTTTTGTGTTTAGAACAATATATATATATACTAATTTTTAAAGTATCAAATTGAATTTTTGTTCAATAAAAATCTTTCAAATGCGACGGTAGCTTTTTTTTCCCCAAAACTTTGTCTTCAAAATAAGGGTGCGTCTTATATTCCGAAAAATACGGTAATAAATGCATGCAATCCGTTTTTTTAAAATTGTTTATAGAACCGCTTCAACAATGCTCCTTCCAACAATATTTTTGTTAACATGCTCCACGCAGTACATACGTGATTTAGAATCTCTTTATATTCTGTTTGTTTTTGTTTTTGAATTTCCCGCAAAGCTACACGAGGACTATCTGCGCTAGCCATTCCTAATTTAGAGGGAAAGCAGCTAGTCATCACCACCCACCGCCAACTCTTGGGCTTCTCTTTTACCAACGAATAGTGGGATTAACCGTCACATTATAACGCCCCACGGCTGAAAGGGCGAGCATGTTTGGTGGGACGGGGATTCGAACCCGCAGATTGCGAGTCGAACTACCAGGCCATGCCGGGCCTTTATATTCTAAACCGTCAACGATTTTGTCTAAACCTTTCTTTTTCTGTGTAACACGGTTTAAACTGCCTGACGAAAGGCTTTTACCGAAACGTTGCAAATAAATATAAAGTTTTTGTTATAGACGTGTGTTTTACCAATCTTGAACACTTTTTTTCATTATTTCATGTAATATTAAACATCTACGTGTGTAATTTGTATAATGAGATAGGTTCTATGGACATCATGAACAATTTATTAGAACAGCAAATAATTTTATTAGACACCTGTAGAAAGATGTGTAATTCAGCATTTCACGTATCACAACAAAACCTTACCAAAACATATATAACAACAGCAATCAGAGAGATTGCATACCCTCGTCCCGCCGCTCCTTCCCGAGCTTACATGCGGTTATATAGGATAACGTCAAATTTTACCTTCGAAAACTCAGAAAACCCTTTTCAAATCCAGAATGATTAACGATCCGGATCTTTTTTTTTGTAGTGTGATGAGAAGTCTCAACCTTAACATATCCATGAAATTTGGTACAAATCTGATCACACTTTACAGAGTTATTAACCCAAAACCGAGAAAAATGCCCTATCTCCCCATTATAGAAAAATGCTTCAAATTGATCGGGATCCGGTCCAAATTTCTGGAAGACTGTCCCACTCTGACTTCCGATCTTATGAAAGGTTTTCGTGTACATCGGTCTATTAGTTTTCAAGAAACGCATGCAGAAACACAGACAGACACACACACAACTAGGGCGAGGGTAATAACAAAATATAACTTCAAATTATTATAAATAGCGTCTGTATCAATTAATATTAAACATTTAGTACTTGGTTGGTCCTCCTTGTACTCTAATAACCTCCGCAAGGCGATGTAGCATGCTGTCCAAGTGTTATTGGTGTAATCCTTTGTGATTTGACTTCAACTGGTCACTAGAAGGCGCTGCAACTCAGCTACAGTAGCTGTTTTAGGGTCGTGGTTAGCATATTTCCAGCTCAGTTCTGCCTAATAGTTCTCAATGGGATTATAATCTGGAGACTTTGCTGGCCGTAGCAATCTTGTAACGTCCTCCTGGTAGAGATAATCCTGAACAATACGCGCACCGTGGGCTGTGGTATTGTCATCCTGGAACACAAAGTTATTGCCAAACTTTGCCATAGCATATGGCAGAAATATCATTTCCATGTGATGCCTCTAGGAGGCGCCAATGATGTTTCCCTGGAGGATGTGTACATTACTGCACCACCTCTGTGTGTTCCCTATGGGAAAGACAGTCATACCTTATCTATTCTACAGACAAACGACATACACGAATTCTACCATCAGTTTTAATAAACCGGAAACAGAACTTATCTGAAAAGATGACATGTCGCCAGTGTCTTAACTGAAAGTTGGCATGCTGTCTTGCCCAAGTAACACGGTGACGGCGGTGAATTCTGATAAATAACGGTTTTCAGATAGTCTTTCTTGCAAACTAAACTCGTTTGGTCATTCACCTATTCACTGTTCTTCTGGTTACTCTGGAATAAATGTGTTCATGTCATTTCTGTCGTAAGATGTTGCAAGACTTCTTTCGACCTTGTTGTGTTAACTTGATTAAAACACGGTCATCTCGGGCAGTAGACTTTCCTGTTTCCTGTAGTCCGATGACAATTCACGATTCTGGTTACAGTACACTGGGGATACTCCACTGTTCTGGCAATGTTCGTTTGTTTCATTCCACTTCTGGACAGTCGAACAATTTGACGCCCTATAACTTCTGGCACGTGACGAGGCATTACTCTACACCAAGTACAGAGAAATTGTCAGAACAAAGCGTTGATCAGTTTAGAAAAATATTATACCAAAAGCACACCCTCTTATATAAAACAGGTGTGTATGTGTGTTTCGACGAACAGATGCTCAAAACAACTTATATAGACTAGAATAACAACTCGTACATATTTGTCCTATTACACGCTACCTTCTCTGTTACTATTCGGGCATTTACTCAACAACTACTCTATGCATATAGACAATAACATCAACATAGAACAAAATGCAAACATTTTGGCCAAGAATGTACATAAAACTAGCTGAATGCCCGTCATATGACGGTAAATGCTGCGAATTTTTGGTCAAAGAAAGTCTATGTACTTCAAACGAACATTTAGATTTGGTCTATGTATCTTAAACGAGCATCCAAGTCTAGATAGTCACCCCAGTTTCTTTCAGCTCTTCTTATTTCGATATATTTATTTTATTACATTTTTATATTCTTAATCCTTGTAAAATTTACTTATTTCTTCTCTTCTGTATATTTTGTATGTATTTGTTTTCTCCATATTAAAACTTGTACAGCTTATTGTTTTATATAAATATTTGTATATACACATATGTATACTACATATGTATGTTATATAAAAATATTTTAGATCACTGATGATGGAATATGTAAATTCCGAAACTGTGGAGATCCTGTATTAATTTGAAAAACTGGCGTGAAATTGGAAGATTTAGTATTTTCCAGGCCCACCGAGTCCCAGGGCAAAACAATCAATGGTTTCCTAAAACGGTACTGTGAGTGTTGTGAAACTTTTTATCATATTAATAATAGACAGCGTTACGTATTAGAATTTCAGATAGCCTGAAATTGAATTAACTGATCAATTTAAATTTAGTAGTTGAATTGTACTTTAGATTTAGCAGTTAAGTAAAAGCCAATATATAGTCAGTTTATGATATTTGCCAACAAGATTGATAGATACAGTTTTCTTTTTGAACACAAATACGCTTTAATATACACACAATAATACAATTTACAATAACAGTTATTACAAATAGTTATTACAAACAATGATTTATAAACAAAAGTTTCAAAAACTTACAAGCAATCTAAAGTCTTCCTTTTAATCTGGAACTTCTTCGATATCTTATCGAGGGTTCATGACCAGCAAGTTAATTACGAGTTGACGTAGGTACAATTCGCTTAACGGGAATCTAGCTAGCTTTGTCCTTCGTTATTTATAGGCCACACATGTCGAGCTTTCCACGATGAATTTATATAATGTTTTCGTAAAAATACCAATGTCCGATGAGAATCCACTGAATTAAATGATTTGTAATGTTCGAACTTTGTAAACGCTCCTGGTCAAATATCTGAAGTTTCCCGATTGATAAGCGTTATAACAATCACAGTTATAGCTTCCGATGTTATAGCACACTGACTATACCGAACTAATAATAGATAATCTCCTTTGGCGCGGCGCGTTGGTTAAATATATAGGCGTGTGGAGGTTTTCTAGAAAATTCAGATTACGTAACAATACAAATTTAAGCGTTTACGTACATTCATATATTGTTGATTTTTACTCTCGAGAATCTCTACAACTTTGGAGAATAGGCGGGAGTTTCGCAATACATAGCAGCAGAAGCTATGTATGTTTCTAAATATAAATTTAATCTAAACAAACGTTGATATTAAAATAACTATATAATAACAAATTCGTTACAACAGAAACAGGGCTCCTGAGCAAACCCCCTCCCCTCGTCATCGGCCCTGAGTTTTACTACCG
>NW_013665954.1:225483-229349 GCF_000517525.1 Limulus polyphemus | reverse complement strand
ACATTATATTAAAGAAAAAAAATCAATATAAAATAGGATTGGAATTGCCCACTATATAACCGTTTTGTTTTGTCTCTCATGTATAAACTTACTCTATTGACATGCCATTAAAAATAGAAATGCTATTTATGTAAAGTGTCTGATTCAATTTGCATAACGTTGGGGCGTCATATATATATATATATATAAACAAATATTTTAAAGGCTTAACTCAGGTCAAGCTCCTAAAATTTTGTATTGAGTAGACTTGAATGTATTAAAATAGTAAATTTATATCTTTTAAAGTTAAAAAAGTGCAGTAAATAAAAAAAAAATTGAAATATATCTGAGTATGAAACTATATTTGACATCAAGTAACGCCTTATGTCACAAAACAAAAGAACTAGCTTGAAATTAGTTGGACTTTCATGTAAGAACCATACTTTTAAGGACATGACGACAGATGAAAAAAAAGAGCTTTATTTACGTATTAGAAACAAATGACATCATAAGTTAGATAACCTTAGAGATTCAAATTAGGCCTCACCCTCACAACCTAGGATTGGTTTGGGCTACGTATTAAAACTGGGCACATGGCCATGACTTTAAAAGAATAAAAGCGAAAGGTTAAAAAAATTAATTTACACAGGTCCAAAAACTAAGGACTTGTCTTTCATAACTGGAGTTTGAATCGTTTTACAAATAAACATGGATTATATATATATATATGTATGTACATACATACATATATTAGATACTCTTATTAAACTTCTTGTTTTAACTACGAATACACAGAGAGATGTAAAGAGAAACACAGCATTATAAGAAACCTGTATCAATAAATTTTAAAATCAGTCAAACGTCTTTCACTTAAACAATTAGTAAATCGTATATATATATATTTATTTATAAAACGTACATATATATATTCTACATCATCTATTACATATTTAAATATCTTATTGTCTATTTCTCCATCAACCAAATCCTCAAACAACTGTGTCTGAGTTTTCCATGTTTTCAAAACTATTGCTGTACATTGCAATTCCTGTTGATTGAAATTAAAACAATCCTAGTCACCCCACTCTACGTGCACTCATTGAAGCCATCCACTCAGATGTTTATTCTGTCGTAGAAAACAAAGAAATATTTTAGTAGAGAGTCACTGTTGAAAATTTTAAACTGATCACTTTCTATTCTTTTTCATTTCATTATAAACTTAAAAGATGTCGTATATTTTCCCGATTACTCTTACTATTTGTTGTTGAGCTTTGCTAACCTGCTTTTTTCAGGAAGGCGTTAAACCCGAAAACATCGTCAATGGAAACTGGTTTGGAAAACTAATGAAAATTCAGTTTATTATATTATTTTTTTTCACCGGAACTATGACGTAAAAATTCACTTTTATCTAAATAGAGATAAAAAAAAGACTGCAAATTTTGAAATTGAATTGGTAGCATCCAAGTAAATCTGACTCATTTTTAAATATACATTCTATGTTTATTTTACAGCCTTGAAAATTCATTATTTTAGTTTTTTGCTAAGGTTGGGTGTAATTAGTGAACGCTAATCTAACAGTAAAATAATACAGGGTTCAGTAGATTATGTTAAAACACTTTTAAATACACCGATCAGTAAGCCACATGATAACCACAGCATATACAAAATCGTGATATATGAGAACTACATTTTGGCGTTATTTGGTGTTACGTAGGTAGTGTGATATCACCGATTATTGATCGCTTTTGGGAAAAGTATGTAATAACCTTTTCCGATGCAAAATATTCATACCCTCTGATCATAAAAATGTGATTAAACTAGTGATTTAGAATTTCCAAGATGGGGATATCCCTTGTACTTAATTACATTGGAAAACAAAAAATAGAAATCAACTTGGGGTCCCAGGACCATCCAGAAAGAGACCTGCAACAAGTCGTACCCCAATCGTGGTAAGGTAGATTCCACGAGCTCTACCACAATAAGTCATTTCTAAGTTAACGTTATTTTAGGCCAAAAATAAAATACTTCTCATAATTTGGAAGTTAATGAGCTACGAACTTGTTTTCCTGGTTTATTTAGTTTTTAATGTATGTTGATCCCCCCCCCCCATTCAGATCGTTTTCTTAAAGCTATAACTTGTTTTGAATTTTGCGCAAAGCTACTCGAAGGTTAACTGCGCACAAGATAGAAAGCAGCTAGTTAACACCACCCACCGCCAACTCTTGGGCTACTTTTTTACCAACGAATAGTGGGATTGACCATCACATACTAACATTCCTACGGCTGAAAGAGCGAGCATATCAGGTGACGGTGTTTCAAATCCGCGACCCTTAGATTACGAGTCGAGCGCCCTAACATCCAGGCACAGCTATAGCACTGACAATATAGTTTGTTGGCAATGGGTAGAAACTCTACAGAAAATATGGCATTCTATTTCTAATTTTTTTCGATAAACTAAGTTCACTGTGGCATTCAATGTTTGATCGTTCTTTCGTTTATATAACTAATAGGTTTACAAAGCTCATATCTTACATTAAAACATTATTAACCATAGAAATTATCAAAGGCATAGTAATCCACTATATCAATTAACGAACAGAAAATACTTACGTAAACTAACCTCAACTTTGAGCCTGAAAAGACAACAATCACAGTAAAATCATCGTATCTTTTAGTTTCGACATGTGTAATGAAATTAAGCTGATATAAGATAAACATCTTTATGTATATTTAAGCAAAGAAACTAGAAGTTGGGGTGCTACTATAGAGTGCGGTCTACACAGATACTATCATCATTACCGTTTTAACTTTCGTTTACTTGCAATTGGCGTCATTCATTATAAATAACACCTTTAAACTAATAAAGTACAAAAAAAAAAACTATTACATAACATTTTGGTGGCAAATATAATCAGAATAAAATAAATTCCAATAAACTAAACTAGCACAATTATGACCTAATTTTATGGTACTCTTTTGGAACACACAACCTACTAAAATATTATTATTTGCAGAACAAAAACGTGGATAGATAAAATTATTTAGCAAGAAATTATGTTTTAGTGAGTCATTAAATCGCTGATGATGATAGTATCTTTATAGATCGCACACTATGGTAGCACCAAGTTGGGAGGAAAATAACCAACATCAACGTAAGACGGCAACAATTATTTTTAGTTTTAGATAGTCACCTGAGTATCACATAGTAATAAGATGTGACACAAGATGGCGCTGAAGACATTCTCAAAGCAAAATGTAAAGTAAAATAAAAACAAAAAAAAAGCATGTTCCTCATCACTCTATAAATTCAGTTTTTTCTTATATATTTCTTTGTTTGATGGTAAGTTACGGCCATTGTTTTATAACACTACAGTTGTACAATATTCTTTGGTTTATAATTTACTAAGTAGAGGTAAGTCTGACGAAGCAAACATCCTTTTTGAAAACTTTTAGAGCACAAGCTAAAGATTTCTGATAGAAATTGTGGTTTTATCGTCAACCCTTGCTAGATAAAGAGTTAATATTTCTAGGATTAAGTTTTAGTTACTGCTGTATCTCACTTCACCACAGATTTCTGTATAGCCTGGTGGTTATGGCGCTCGACTCGCAATGTGCGAATCGCGGTTCGAATTCTGCCACCGAACGTGATCACTCTTTCAGTCGGGTACCTTCTGATGTGATAGTAAATTCCACTATTCATTGATAATGTTTGTTTGTAGTTATGCACAAAGCTACTCAATGGGCTATCTGTGCTCTACCCACCACGGGTATCGAAACCCGGTTTCTAGCGTTGTAAGTCCGCAGACATACCACTGTGCCACTGGGGGGGGGGCACAATTGAAAAAGAGTAGGCCTAAAGTTGTTGGTGGGGGGTGTTTTTTAGCTGT
>NW_013665954.1:219516-225383 GCF_000517525.1 Limulus polyphemus | reverse complement strand
CACAATTGATAAAGAGTAGTCCTAAAGTTGTTGGTGGGTGGTGTTTATTAGCTGTATTTCCTTCAGTGCAGCGTTTCTCAAAGTGGGGTCCGAAACGGTAGTCCAGGGAATTCGCGATTCATTGTCGAAATTTTATTAAAATATTTTAAGGAATATTATTTATAAAATGAAGAAAAAATCATATTTTTAGTAAAATTAAATTGATACGAATTAAAATATTTAATTTTGGAATACAGCTTTTCATGTACAAGGAATCTTCGATAAAACATCGATAGATTTGGAGGTCCATGAACAAAATTAAAACGGTTCCTCGGGCTACTAAATTTGAGAACCGTTGCTCCAGTTAACTTATTACTGCTAAATGGGTGAGAGCTTGTCTAGATAGCCCTCGACTAGCTTTACGTGAAACTCAATTCTACAGAAAAAAAAAATATGGTTTATCATCCAATCTATGTGCACTATAGTGTTTTCGCCAGTTTTTTTATATAGTGCTTTGTTATATAATTACATGGTCTGTTGTTATCCTCATTGTATGTGTATTATATTATGAACAGCTGTTTTTATCAAATAAAGCTAAACATGAAAATCTTATTGCACTTTTGTTTGTGATTGTAATTCAATTTGTTCACGTCTTCACTTATTGTGTAATTTAATCATCTGTAGTTTTCATTCTGCAGTTTTATCTTCTTTCAAACAGTTGATAAATACGTTCATCTAAACGGTCCTTTCATATGTTCCTCAAGTTCGGAATTTATCGTGTCATCGTAGCTAATTAGAATAAAAATTCAAAGTTTATGTTTATTTCCCTTAACTATGTCTCATTCTCAAAAGGTCTTACTTCAGTAACGGAAATGTGGGCCGAACATCCTACGCACTTCTCTCGAGCAGGTGCCAACGTCCGGAGACTAGACGCAGTACCTTCCTCGCGTGGAAAACTAGTGTTTCTGCACCAGTCGTGTGCTAGTGACAGAGGCTGAGGGTTTCGTATTGTTTCCCGAGGTATTTCTGCTCTACGTTTAGTGTCGAACAGTTTGACTGCATTAGGGCACGGGTGGGAGAAGATGGTAAGTGATCACTGGAAATGAGAAGATGCAACTAGAATGAATTCAAGAATTAGTAAATATAAATGAATGTTATGTAAGGTGGGACGAATGGATATTAATTGAGAATACTTAGAATAAAAGGAGTAAGATATTTACGTGTCTAGAACCTATGAAACTACCTTGAAGTGCCTTTCACACACACTTCGTTGGTACAATGAGCAGTTTAAACAAGCGGGAGGGCATGATACGCATGCGTTACGGTTGGTAAAGACAATTTATGCACAATAGTCTTGAGAGAGCTTGTTTGAATTCGCAGCGTCAGCTGATTGGGCACTGGCTGGCGTAATGCATTTTTTGGCCCTTGACCCGTTTTACTAGTATTTCAATATAATGTTAGAGCCAATACTTTTTGCCAAAAGTTTTTCAGAGAGTGGGCTATTCTGGATATGCTTAGAGGGGTTGAGAGTAGGCCATTCTGGATGTGTTGGGCACGAGAGGGAGTAGTGAGAGTATATTTGAAGACCGCTTCACTTTCACTAGCCTTTATCTGCCCACTGATGGGGGTTGACCGTCTGGTCGAGTGAACTTATAATTTTATTTTTCAGGATAGTGTGCGTTTAAATACTTCTATTGGACTGTATTATAAACTAGTACTCCTAACCAAAATCTTTGTAATATTTTATATATTTTTATAGTGGTTAGGAAAACGACCAGACTGGTATCATGTTAAAAGGATGGTTCGATGCCTTCCGGAGTGGCGGAGGTCCCACGCTGTATAATTATTCTAACCGGACGCCTGTGATTGAAGATATTCAAAATATTGTAATCTACGTGAGTTTCTCCACTGTCTTCATTGCCTTTCTTATTGTATTTCCTGGGATTCGAAAAGAGGTTAGTACTGTTAAGGCAGCATTCAGTTATTTATTAGAGATTTCACATTGGACAAAGCCCAAATCAGAATTTCTCTGTTCCGTAATTGTTTATTACTAAGTAAGTTAATTATGAATGAAATACAACTGTTCTTTAGTGACTCCAAATCTAATTTTATACATTATTGTACACCTAACGCATGATACTTGACGTATTTATTTCCGAGTTACACGTAGTTTGACATTTAAGACCCGGAATTACAAAATAATAAACTTGGGACTAAAACATCGGTTTGACGCGTTAATAAATGTTTCCCGGGCTTCACGAGTAGAAGGCCCCATAAAAGGACAAGAACGTACAACACTAATGAGGTTGAACTCTACACATGACGTATCATGTGTATGTGAAGAGGGGGGAGGGGGTAGGGAGTTATGGCATGAATAATACCGACTGTCACTGTCATCTTCCTTTTTTTCAATTCCGTAACGTAGTGTGAAAACTCAAAATGTAGAACATAGCAGCATTTGAGCATAACATTTCCCCTTTAAACGCTGATCTTGTTGCATTACAACACATCTAGAAGTAGTATAACAATTTACTTTGTTGCGTATTTAGCTTTTAAAAAATTTAGTTAAGCTCTACCTCTACATGTGGTTATTAATGTCTGTATGCTTGCTTACAACTGCACTAAGCCTAAATGTTAGTTAACAGATTTATTTTATGGTGTCATATCAACCTAAAGAATTATATACGCAGGCTTTTTCGTGCTCGGTTCGTTTCGTTTGGTAAAAAGTAAGGTCTTTGCTAGTCCTGATGAAACTCTAAGGTAAATCGTGAAAACGAACTCTGCATGTTCGTGCCCAAGGCAAGTGTGAACAATTACTACAGTAATCAAAGCAAGTGAAATGAACTTGAAGCCATTTGAAACGAACCCAGTGCGACTGCTGCTAAAGATTCTATAACCAACTTTAAATGTACAACGGAATGAATCGGTTCTACCTCGATCACTAATTCAAATTTTCAGACAGTTATTTTCAAGATGTTATCATTTTCCCTAAAGTCCAGGGATTCAGATTGCTGGTAAAACTTTTCTTTCTTTAACTCGTAATTTCAGAAATCTAATTTTTACTGCGAACGCCCCTTCCAACCCACTCAAAAACCCCATATTGAAAGAAAGCATTCCTCCCATCAACAATACTTCAACTTGGGTTCGTTACCTTCCCGTTATATAAACATGTTATCTATTAGTTGCTCCATTTTGAACACTTAATTTACACATTTTAAGGAACTTGAAGTGTGAACGCAAAACTATATTTACGTAGATGACTTTTGTTCGACATTGTTGTTCATTAGGAGGGCTTAGTGGCTAGAGCCTGAAGTGTGAAGCCGAGGATTCGGAGGTGTTGCTGCAAAATCGTACTTTGTGACCCGTGAATGTGTTGGCGGTGGTTGCTATTGACTTGCTGCCTTCTTTCCAGTCTTTCAATTCAAAATTGGGGTCAGTTATGTGCAGGAAGCTTTTCTGTATCTTTACGTGAAATTCTGAAAACACACGCACACAAATTGACACCTGTTCCAAGTAATTATTCATGAAACTGAAACTACAATGAAAAGTATGAAACTTTTATTTGTTTAGGTGATTGAATAGTTTCATAATAGCAATGCGAGTAAGTGTTAGTAACTTAAGAGTAAATTAGTTTGTGAAATCTCTGAGAAATGAGGAAACATTGACATTTCATCCTAGAAATGGGTCTGTTGTTTTGCGAATCAAGAAGGAAGGATCGTGAAAAGTAGTGAATGTATTTCTGTTTCTTCTATAAAACTAACTTTTTTCCTGAAATTTCGCATTTGTGGACGCTATTTCATCGAGTAAATAAAACTGATTTTTCGCACAAAGTATGAAGTTAAAGAATTTTATTATATGTAAAACATGATTGTATTGCATAACAAATATACAGAGCACTTAAATGTTTGAATGCGATACTTTAATATTTTAAGAAATGCATATACTTTAAAAAATATCAACTTTTAATTGGAGTTCTGTTTGAAATGCAATTTTTTTTTTTGTGAATTTGCCGATATTAAAATTTAAAGAATTAAACGTATGAGTTTTATACATATCTTAAGTGGCCACCTGATGGCATGTGTCTGCGCTTGCGTGCGTACTCAGAATAGGAGGGGTGTAGGAGGATTCAATAAAGAAGAATATCCTATCACCTGTAGAATATAAATGCCTTACGAAATCTTCTGTTTTTGCTTTTTACAGAGATTTTCTACGTTTGTGAGTGTCACGATTAGTCTGTTCGTTGGAGCAATTATTCTTGGTAAGTTCACTTAAACTTTTAGTCCAACATTTCCATAAGTTTTTATTAACGATTTGTCAAATTAGTTAGTACGAATATGGTAAAATTGGACATACATTAAACAAGAATTTTGTTTTTTCAACAGGAACTATCCGTTCTTTATGAATCTTTTTGTTTCTTGCGGTCCTGATTACAACTGAAAACTGTCGTGAGTGAATACCCCTGAATTGTTCGTGCGTGACGTGTTCGTGTCTCCCTGATAGGATCGTCTCAGCCTGTTTTCCACATGTAGTTAATAACAAGCACAAAATATGGGACGAATAACATATTGACACAATTTACATTACTCAAAGATAACTTGCATACATTATCATGCGTATTTAACCATCATGTTATCACAATCTCCATGTACTGAAGTATTGTGATTTAATACTTGTACCTATACGTTAGGTGGCACAACACGTGCTTAATCAAAATGTTAAATTTGAATACCTATCGGAAAAGTCGCCGCTCCGAGCTGACCTCACTGTTCTCGTCTTTGCAAATAATGTAATCTTTGAAGAAAATGATACGAGCCACGTAAATACGTGTTTTGTACTGAAACTAGTCATATCAGTTTTGAAATTCTGTTTCAAATGTACCTCTTAGTATTTCGTTTGTTTCTTTGTAAACTCTACATATATACCTACCCTTGTGTATCGTGGGTGTTTGAATGCTTATTCAATAGCTCGTGTACCTTAAGCAAATTAGCCCTGGTTTATTGTCGGCTCATATGTAAGGCTATATAGGGCAGTTGAACACTGTATATTGCATTCGCATCTGTTTTCATTTATGGACACTTACCATGTTTTATTTTGTTTTTACTTCATTCTAGCCTTTATGTCCAACATACATCATGTCTAAAATACATCATAATTTATATACGTGAATATGTAACTAAATTCCAAAGTAGTTGCTACTCTCAAGTACTTATACAAAGGGTAAGTTCATTTGGCGATTTACTTTATTTGGGGAAATGGAAGACTTGTGCAATTATTTTTTTGCTACCGTCAACTTCTAGTACTAAATCTGGTCAGTTAGAATCGTCAGTTGCAGGAAATATTGTAACAGTTTCTACTGTTGGACGAGTTCTTTTGATTATTCAGTAAAAATAATGCAAAGTCTAATTCACTTAATGAAGGGAAACGCCTAAACTCTAGACGATTAGAAACATCGCTTGCATGTAACAGCACCTCAAACTTGCCACTGGAAAATTTCCAGGCGCCACACATCTATATGTCATGCCAAAACTCCCTCTAGCAACCAGTATACGGTCTAAATTAAAGTATTATTAAAACATGGTTCGCAAAAATATTTCTTGTCTGAATACTGTAGTTTTGATAATTTAAAGGAGTGCTTCACACATTAGGGTTGGTGAATGTAAGATATATTCCAATTTCTATAACTTCGTTAACATTTGAAGCTTGCTTCTTAATATTAAATACTGAATTTATTTCATCTGAAGAAGCTGTATTTGTCCTGTAACTTTAAAATATCCGTGGAGTAGAATTCGGAAGAATTTGATTTTTAATTTTTTACAAATTACTTGTGTATGGTATCTACCCTCACCTATGTTAACTATTGTAAAGTAACTTAATAATTCTAAGGATGT
>NW_013665954.1:214568-219420 GCF_000517525.1 Limulus polyphemus | reverse complement strand
TAAAATTAACTTGTTGTATGGTAGTCTACCCTCCACCTACTGTTAACTAATTGTAAAAGTAAAACTTAAATAAATTCTAAGGGAGTGTATTTTCTACACACACACACACACACACACACACACACACACACACACACGACAGAGAGAGGGTGACTGAAATACAAAAGCTGGTATTTCTACGATTACTATCAGTTTCTGGGGCAGCATCGACTCTTATCTGGTTTACGCGATTGGTCCATACACGAGCACCCCCCCCCCCCCTTCTCTCAAGCTCTGCAAAGGGGGGATAAATGCTAGTTTCTGGAAGATATTTCTAGTTAAGCCGAATTAATACAAATGCAAGTTACGCCATGTTGCAGGGCTAACGTGAAGCCAGTCTTTTCTCCCCCCCCCTGATTTTTGTGAAATGATACTTTGGGTACATACGATAAAATTGGGTGTTTATAGAGCATAGCCAAACATCTCCCATATCTGTTAATGGTACGCTGGGAGTTCCGTCATTACTTAGGTAGTGCATGTAAGATCATAATCACAAACCGAAAGCCTGGTCTTCCATATTACCAAGGTGTTTGCGATCCTATCGTATTGTTCTCTTATAAAACAACCCGTTACCGTGACAAACCCCCGGAGATTAAAGTGATAGTCGGGTATAAAAATCGTGACGATTTTCTAGCTATTACAGTTCAACCGCCTTTGAGTCCTTGTATTCGACTGGGAAGCTGACATGAAAGATAAGTACCACTTTTAAAAATCTAGGTGTCAGTTTCCATTTATATATAACCTTCCAATTTGAGGTCTACGTTTCAAACAAGCGCAACAATCGTATATATTCCCCTTCTTTCATGTTAGCCAGATTCCAAGAATTAACGCTCTTAGTTACTCCTGCATGGACTTAGATCTATAATCTTGACTTGTAATTATCTCCAACAATTTAACCCATCAACCAACCGACAAGTCACGCAGTGCTCCGGTCTAATTAATGTTGTATATTTCAAAAGTGAAAGTTGGGGACATTTTTGGTAGACAACTGATTAGTTATTTATTCCCCTGTATACCCGTTTCATTGCCTTCAGAAGGTCGCATAATATATTTTCAATATTACAGCCTGTTATAGGCTTGCATCATGAGACAGTTAAAATACTTTTTCAAAGTAACAACAAAGTGATTTGGTGATAAAATATACCACAATACTGGTAACATTTCAATTATATCGGAGTACGTATATTTAACCAGTTTTTCTAAGCAAAACTGTAAATATTATTCATAACTTTCCTTCATATTATCACAAAAACAGTCACGTTGATTTACCAGGTTTTATAACAGCCGAGACTACTCGTCTATGAAAAAAAAAACTTGTATTAAACAGTGGATATTCTTTTCTGCTATCTCCTTTTCACTGCATTGCTTCATCCGGTATTATTAAATTAGGCTGCAAAATTTCGTAATTAGACACATTATCTGCATAATTAGATTCAAACTGTATTGAATAGACGTTTTTTTTTTAGGCTGATTGTATTTCATATTGGACAAAAAATATCTCTGGTAGTACCGTAATTTATTGCATTAAGTTGATTACAAATACTGTATTCAGTTAGAAAAAACAGTAATTTAAAGAAAACTGTTGCTAAACTTATTTTAAAACTCTTGACTATGTTAAGAAAATCTTAACACAAGATCATAGTTTTAGGAAAAAGCAGGTGAAAATATTTAGGTTTAACATTAATTACTCTGTATCAAGGCCCGGCATGGCAAGGTGGTTAGGGCGCTCGACTCTCAATCTGAGGTTCGCGGGTTCGAATGCCCGTCCCACCAAACATGCTCGCCCTTTCAGCCGTGGGGGCGTTATAATGTGACGGTCAACCCCACTATTCGTTGGTAAAAGAGTAGCCCAAGAGTTGGCGGTGGGTGGTGATGACTAGCTGCCTTCCCTCTAGTCTTACATCACTATATTAGGGACGGCTAACGCAGATAGCCCCTTTTAGCTTTGCGCGAAATTGAAAAAACAAACAAACATATTCTGCATCATAACACTTGTGAATATCTCCAGCGCCGTCGGTGAAGGAATATGTTCTGTCACAATAAATATTCTGGACTAAACGTGGAAAAACAATATCAAAAGGGCAATAACTCATTCCCATTGCCACTTATCGTGATGCTATAAATTTTGATACACATTCAAAGTTAAAGATGAATATTTCAGTCTAATTACAGAATTAGGAATACACTTTTTTTTTAAACGTTATAATTCTGCGTCACAGTGGGATAAAGTAATTGATATAAATTGATTCTTTGGCTACTATCAAATATGTATAGTACTGATATTCAGTTAATCCTTCGATTTGTGTTGCGTTTATTTGCGAAGTTCCATAAGAGGGTTCTTAATTTACAACCAAATCTTAGCTACGTGCTCAATCGTAATCTGATCTTAAATACTTGGTTTCTTGAATTCTAGTTTTGTAACCTTTCATAATTTGTCTGTGCAAATGAATGTGATCGTGTAAAATAAACAAATGTGGAATATTTTACTTTTTAAACTTTTTTTCTTTCAACAGATAGTTAGGGTTAAAATCGTATATAGGTTTCCTAAAATGCGATACGCACTACATATATTTTAGGCGAATATGAAAGGTGATTGTTATCACTTTGTTTCATTTTACCCTGAAGTTATTAGTCGCTGGTGGTTAACAATCTGATATCAAATAAGCAACAAACTTAGGGGGGTCGATGTGTCAGATACTTGTTTTCAGATGTTCGCAGCAATGTTTATTGCCTCTAATACTAGGTTACTGTTTTCAACAGAATAAATTATTCATATTGTATTAAGTATGTTTTTGTTTTTTTAATGATATGTAAATATTATAGACTTGTAAATACTACTTAACCTTGTAACTGATATCGATTTTTTCTTACCTTTTAATAACGCCAGATTTTTCAAGCTTATTAAAACTAACACATTATATGATCGCTGAGTTTACGAAAATAAATTTCGAGTTACGTAAGATGAAGTATGTTCTTCATGAATTTCGTATTTTTTATTTTTTTTATTATTATTCTAGTTACTAACTACGGTGCCGCATGGCATGTGGCGCGGGCGAAGATTTACACCTCACATCATGCCTTTTCTAGACAGAAGATCGAAACGAATATTGGAGTACACATTGGTCTAAATGGTGTTAATATAACACTCAAAGGTAGCTATAAGAAGGGACTAATTCGGAAAGCAGTGCATTTTTATATAAGAAATACTCATTGTGTTTTTAAAGATACATATTTAAAACTTGTATTTATCTATGGCCTAAGATTTGTGTTAATAATTACGATGGGTTAACATCCTCTCTCTCACGACAAGAAGTAATAACCAGAAGGACGAATGTTAATAATTGCAATTAAAATATGACTAAACCTCAATTGAAAGCAGAACAAAATTTATAAGCGCAACACTGGTTTTGAAAAGGCTTTATGAAAATAGCTTGTAGCCCTTATTTATTACTATTCGGAGATAATGCTGCGTGAGTGTTTTATATGTGTATGTATGGGTAAATTGTTTTACGAAAAAAAGTGTATTTTTCTTTATCTTGAACAGCTATGCCGAAAAATGCGTTGTTGGCGGATATAAACTACAATGAAAGATTCAGCTGGATTAGACGTAAGATTTTTGTTGTTGTTGGATTAAAAATGAATTTATTGAATATTTCTATATTGAGTAAGTTGAACTTTGTAATGGAGAAACTATTTAGTACGTGTGATTAAAGTAGACTTTTTATTAAATCAATTATACCATTATATCTTTGGGTTTATCTCTATTTCAGAATGGCCATGGTTTGGTTTTACGTTAAAAAAGTTTATTATTTTTAAAACCTTAGTTGTAAATGACTTGTATAAAAAGTTTATGATCAATAATTAAAACTTACTTGCTTAATCTGGTTCACAACGTAACAGCTGTTCATGAAAATTGATAAGGGAAAGAGGAGGGAAAAATAACAAACTCCTAGGCCTACTCTCTAGTCTTAGCCTATCCGAGACCTGGTATTGGGCGAGAGGTCTCTTGAAACTTGATTTTTGGTAGATGTAGTGTAAATAATATATCATTTGCTTTCAGTCATTGATTCTTAGAATTAACTTTGTTTCCACATACATTTTCTTTTCAATGTAAATTCTCAAATATGGTTCGTCAAAATTGGAAAGTTCGAGAAACCCGAGACTGAAACAAAAATCATTATAGAGCAACTTTGTATCCTGTGAGATAACGACACCGTGGACATCCTCCCCCTCCTAATTACATATAACAAGCAACGGGTAACCCTTGATTGAATGTTTTGTAAAACTTTCATTACGTTCTTACGTCTGTTCAAGAGTATCATACAACTACGTATTTTCAGAATTATACTAGGTGATGAGTGTTATTTTTTTAAGACCCACGCCCGCGAAAAAGTAGGATATTTTTCTAAAATTTTGGCCGAAAACAAATTATGAAACATTTAATCGAAAAAGCGCATAAAAACGCAATGGTAATTATTCTTATTGTTATTATTAGTAGTAAAAAGTTTAGCTACATTAGTTGAGCTGATATCAACACAACTTTCAGATTTGCAATCGAATACCAGAAAGCATAGAAACAGTAGTAACTGGCAGAGTATGTGATATATATATATATATATACACACACACACACACACACACACACACACACACACACACACACACACACACACACACACACACACACACACACACACACACACACACAACAAACAAAAGAAAAGAAAGAACGTAGTACGTTCGTTACGTTACGTTACGTACGTACTACCTACCGTACCTACCGTACGTACGTACTACCGTACCTACTACGTAA
>NW_013665954.1:203572-213533 GCF_000517525.1 Limulus polyphemus | reverse complement strand
CACACACACACACACACACACACACACACACACACACACACACACACACACACACACACACACACACACACACACACACACACACACACAAAGAAAAGAAGAAAGGAACATGTTTGTCGTCTTTTGTGATCCATTACCCTCGTGCACTGTACCTACCATGCATATTAACTATAATAGAAAGCGTAAAAGTAGTCGACTGTCAAATCGTTCAAGCTTCTGACGCAGGTTTTCGTATAACTCGTGTGCTGCCCTAAAAGTACACTAAACCACCAGACTTCATTCACAGTGTAGTTCATTGATATTAGGAGATTAAATTCCCGATTTCTTTATTTAATAATAAATTATATATTTTAAGTTAACCTAGGTTTCATTTCGACCAAATGTAACTATTCTTGGGCCTGAAATGTTAACTATAGGAAACTGGTCTGTTTCATTTTAGTGGTTCTCGCTTGCATTAAGAGGAACTATTCACAACTGGCTGGACGTATGGTGGTTTTGGGCACTTGACATTACAGATTCCGGTTTCGATTTCTATCTTCTTACTTTTGGGTTTTACCTTCAATATAAAGCTTAAAATTAAGGTTAAATCTTAACAAAAACAAAAGGCATCTTTTTTTCACCAGCATCACTATCACTATTGTGCGACTATTAGTTTCCAGATGCATCTTCTACTGTTTCCTCCATGTTCCCTATATGGTGCGACACCACTTATGATGGGCACAGTTGTTTGAAAGTGTGTGTGTGTGTGTGTGTTATAGGATTCAGTACAAATGTTAAGATATTTCATAATTAAGGTTCTGTAGATTTTGGAAGTATAAACATTAATTCTAAAATACAAATCCATTAAAAACTACTACTTTCGATTGGTGATCGTGGGATATGTTTCAAAAGGTTTAGGACCTTTATTGTCAGAAACTGGTTTCTACTGAAGAATTTAAACGACCTGAATGATCACTCACTTGGAGCGATATCTCTTATCAACAAAAATAACATATTAGACCTAGTGTTTAAAGATAAAAGTGCTTGGTAGGGCGATCTATGCATATAAGTGGACATCGTCTTGTGCCAAAGGCTATTGTTTAGGCCTTTTAAGGAATAAAAATTCGTGACAAAAATAGCCTGGTTGAAATTCATGTAAAATTGTGTGCATAAAGTCCCCATTCCATGACTACAATTATTCACAAGAAAGTAAAAGCATTGTTAATATAATAGATCTGTCTAATGTGAATTAGCTGTGAGATTTGGTGTTACAGGCTACTGTTACTAGGGGCAGCAGTGCGTGCATTGCAGGACATTTGGGAATAGAAACGCTATTGTTAATTTTCTTTTCCCATGGTTAAAGAATGAATTAAAGTAGTTTATTTTTTACTGTGTTGCACGTTAAGTTGTTGGAGTGAGTGAAAAGGCTCGTGATAATGTAAGGATGGTAGATTGTTCAAGGAATGCGTGTTTTTTTTCTAAATATACACAACATGCAAATGAAACTAAATCCATATATTTGAGAAATTTTCGTATTACAGTAAGAAGATGGAATATATTTCTGAATGGACGTCTAAAAAGCATCGGACTGAACATGCATATTTTGAATAATAATAATTACTAGCAAATGCAAGTACATATACTGAAATGTGAAATAACTGAAACTATTAATTTTGTAACATTTTTAAAGTGATTGTATGTGTGAATTTTGCAATTGTTTTTGAGAAAAAACATTTTCCATTTACGTGTTTTTGTGCTTGTATGTATTTCTCTCTTGGTGTATATCTCAACAAACCAATAGCAATTCCATTTGCTTATGGTAGATGAATATATTTATCACCAACAGCATTCTAACTATTTACGACGATTTTACAGCAATAAGCGATATTTACGTGTTTTTTCTCGCTTCTGTAGGTACTTAACAAAATGATGCGAAATATTTTTTTTCCTTTGGTATGATTTGCTAAAAGAAGTCTTATTACAGATTAAAAAGAACAAAAAAAAATCTTTTGACAATGTAATTCCAGGTAAATCCATATGGAGGAAGTAGTTATTATGGGAGTTTTATAAAAAAATGTTGTAATTAGACTTCATTCCAGTGCCGAATTCAATTGGAAAATCAGTAATCATTATTTCAACGAGGAAAAATTATTCTATATTTAGCTACGGAAGTGAAAGAGGAATACAAAGAAGCTTTAATCAAGGGTCTACCATTTCCCATCCTCACCATAGCCGAGTATTTAAGCCAGGATTTAGAAGGGTTCTGTTGGGGACGGAGTTATCGAACAGCAGGATATTACTCCTATATTCTCTTGTGGTGAGTTGTATAATTTTGTTTCAATACAAGAAAATGGAAGCTTTGTATCCAAATACTTGACTTTCTTCCTAGTTATATAACGTTATCGATCCAACTTTAAGTATTTCATTTAATAACGATAGGTTTTCAATTTTCTTGAACTATTTCGAAAAATCGCAGCCCCCAGACAAAATATTCATGTAAACAAAATAAGTTAAGAAAAACCAGGTTACTACGAAAATTTAGCGCCTTCTGTTTTGTAATTTTTTTTCGCATATCTGAAGTGCTTGAACACAAAATGGTTTGGAATAGTGTTTACCGTTATAAAAATAGAGAACCCTGAATTTTCTGAGCTAGGCAGTTGCTGGTCATGTCACCTTCTTTTGATCATGAATATTTTATCTTAAACTAATTTTATGATGTATCATAATTTACTTTTATTAGCCCAGCAGCAGTCTGTTCAAAATGGGTAAGTCCTATTGGAGTTAGAATGTGATAGTACATTATATAACCAAAGTAACCAGATGACCCTATTTTAATATGCAATACGTAATAATTTCGTATTAAATCTCGCCAAAGCTGATCTCAAAACAGCTAGCTTTTCAAAATTTCAATTTCTCTGTAAGAGACGATGATGCTGGTTGTGCCTGCAAAAAAAAGGATTCCGCTTTGACGATTGGACCTCCCATTTTGCTTGTGAAGTTTATGTATTCACTTGTATAGTCTTCTGCTGAATGGCCTTAGCTTCTAAAATTGGATTATAGTACTTTTTTTAATGTGTAAGTTGTTTTTTTTGTCCGTTAATTCATGTATGTATGTGTATGCGTATCTGAAATTTTTGTAACTGCACTTCGTAGAATGCGTAAGTAATAAAAACTTTAAATCTAGGACTTAAAATTTACAATCCCTGTACCAATTCCAAAAGAAATCTGTAAGAGGGAAAAAACTTAAACGAAACCGTGTAGTAGATATTCTTTTGCTTTTATTTTTGGATATTAATCTATTTAAGGTGTAGCACATGAAGTATGTTAGCATCAATAATTGGTACCTGTGGCAAACAATCTTACAAGAAATCAAGTTAACCGTTAGGGAAGTGTCACAGGATATTAATCTATTTAAGGTGTAGCACATGAAGTATGTTAGCATAAATAATTGGTACCTGTGGCAAACAATCTTACAATAAATCAAGTTAACCGTTAGGGAAGTGTCACAGGTGCTTGCAAGACTGAAAGGACCCGAACTGTGTTTTTCATAAAATTGGACGTTCACTGTTGTCGGAAGACTCATGCGCATCAAAATAGTAGGATTAAAAGTCTGGGCATCCCACCCACCCCTGAACTAAAGATAGTGTGTATGAAAGAAATAATTTATTGCATATTGACATATCTCATTGACACAGACTAACAAGGTTCGAATAATAATCCAAAATGTCTGTCTATTGGCCTTCATTGTCATGACATACGATGATACGTCTCAAAGTGCGATGTGACATCCTCCTTAGCATATTAGGGGTGACCTTAGTGAAACTTTCTACATTCTATTTTGTTTCAAAGCTTCATTTGTTTCATATCGTTCCTTTGCCACAATCATTACGAAAACGCGAAAAACTAAATTGATATGATCTTTAAATAAGACTCTTTGCCCACACTGTACAAGTTGCATGGTATTTCATGGTTTGATTAAAATATTTTGCTTTACTATATAAGAACAATTTGTCGAGTTATAGATGATAAAATCGTCATTAAAATGTTATGTAGAGCAGAACTGTATGAAAACTTGACAGATTGGAAGTCCGGCTGGGGGGGGGGACGTGAAAACAAGGCTGTACATGTCTCTACTAAATGAAAGGGGGGAGTAGAAAGTGGCTAGCACTTTCCTCGCGACGAAACATTGCTATGCAAATAGCGTGGTATTGGGGGGGGGGACTCCTTCACGGTTCAACTTTTCTCTGTGTTGTTAATTAAATTGGGGGGGGGGGTAATTTTTTTACCCACAAAATCAACGAAGAAAGGAAAGTAGAATCAACAACAAAAACAAGTGCAGGTTGTTTGCGACGACATTACAGTGACATAATTTCTCGCTGGTTTAGTACCAATATTTATTTTTATTTTATTTTTGCTACTTCCAAGTATGGGTTGTTTTTTTCAAAAAATTCGTTATTTCATGTGAGGCATGAATTTATTGGTGCCGGTGCGTGACTGGTTATTTAGTAAAAATCTTGAGTTCTTTATTCAAAGTTTTATGAGCCAAGATGATCCCAACATATACTTCCATGCTCTGACAGGATCTGATTAAACATGAAATTGGACTAAAAACTTTGTATACCATAGATCAATGGAGATTAACGTAACTTTTAATGCAAAGATACTTCACTTCGCTTATTTGGGGGAGGGGCTAGAGAGTGTTTAGCTCCACAAAATTATGATTCTAGCTCCCCTCCCTCTCACCCAAAAAAGAAAAAAACTGTGTTGGTCTTAAAGATTTTGGTCCCCCTCATTTTTCAGTATGGAAGTGATTCTATTTTTTAATTCATTTTCATTTAAACGTTAAGTTTTTTTTTTATTCTAAACACTTAACAACAGGAGCAAAAGCACACTTGAATATTTTATCATTGAACATTATAGTGAGTGTTATTTGAAATACATTGTTAGAAGTTAATTCCTCATAGGTAAGGCAATGCTTTGCATTTTCTAACAGGCCGTAGCCTATCTATGAAAAGTGCTATGTAATGTTTTTTATTCTTTACAAAATTAATTGTATTCAATAAATAAATACATACATACATGTACCATTGCTTTATCTGTACTGTAACGAGTGTTTTACCTGCTTTTTCGTTATTCGCGAAACCGTTCTTTTATAATTGGTGAATTTCGTGAGTAGTAAAATATTCGAACTTAAGGTCTCTACCTACATTTAGATTTATTTGTTTTACTTTGCTCTGTAAATTTCTAGGTACGTGATGTTGCAGATCTTATTATCAAAAATCAGTCGGGCGTGGCTAGTATTTAGGGCACGGGATTGTGAATCTAAGGATCCATGTCTCGCATAAAATCGCGCTTTGTTTAGGGTAAGGAGTGAATTATAAGAATGACAGTCAAATTTCCCTACTCGATTAGAGTAGCACAGGAGTATGTGGACATTGCTGTTGACTAGCTGCCTTCCCTCTCGTCTGTCGGTTCGAAATTGGAGACTGCTAGTATGTTCAAAAATGTTGTCCACTACAAATATCGGGCAGAAGTAAAACACGAGAACTGGTCGCAAAATATTTCCAATCGGTGTAATTAGAATTAAACAAAACACTTCCGTGTTATATTAGAACTATAAACAAGCTTAGTGTGAACATTACGATTATGCTTTAGCTTAAGGCCAGCCATAAGATATATTGTTTTATGGGGAATCCCTTGAAAGTAAATGACAATATACCTTGAACAGGTGAAATACTGAAAAATCTGACATCTAAATACCCAACACCATACAGTTTCAGATCGGAGTCAACAAATGTGAGGGTTAAGATGAAGAAACCCTCTTTATTTTAATATCCTGTTGTGTATTTTAATAGTCAGTTGTTGCATTACACTATCTTTCAACACTGCTTGATTTAGAAATACAAAATAATTGCAACTTTTCACGCTGGGAGGAGGGATGGAAAGAATCGAAGTTTGTCATGTTTTCAGTGCAAAGCTCCCAAGGGGCGTCTCTGTTCTGTGACCATCGTGGTGTTTGAATCTTGAATCCTGGTGTGATAAGCTAAAAAAAAAAAAAATCTTAATTGATAGACGCAGGAACTCGAGAATATTTGCTATTTTTCTATATCTTCTTGAATTTACTTATTTATCATGAAATTTGGCAAATACCGAAAATGTTTTTCTTAGGAAAAGGTGGATCGTCAAAATATTAATTACTCTGATTAACAATGCTATTTATTATAGTTTGCCATTTCATCATCTAAAATCCTGTGTTTGTTAATATTTGTTCCTAATGTTTCTCAATAGGACGGCGTTTTCCTTGTGGCTGCTGATGAATATTCTGTTTTGTACAGTCCCGAGATATGGAGCTTACTGTATGCAGCTTATGGGCTGTGTTATGATCCTCACGAACGCCATCTATGCTCTTCTTTTACCAAGGAAACCATTAGTCATTCCTTTTGAGGGAGGACTTCTCAGGTTTTATTACGGGTGGTGTTTTTGGCTGGTGCTTGCAGCTGGTATGTTCATTTTTGTTGTAGAGTTAGCTTCTGAAATAAATGTGCCATTTTTTTCTTTCTTTATATCTATATAATATTGTACGCTGGTTGTAAAAAATCATTAAACCTTTTTTTGAAAGAAATGTTCTTTAATTGGTTAACCTACATTAAAAATAACATAAATTGATTAAGGTATTTATTTTTCAATAGCAGTTACACTACTTGTAGCCCCCCCCCCACGGTGACTTAGCGATAAGACCTGATGTTTTAAAACTCTAAAAACTGGGTTTCGATATCTACGGTGGATAGACCACAACTAGCCCATTATGTAGCTTTGTAATTAACAATAAACGTGTGTGTGTTTACATATTTTTAACTTTCGACTATACTAAAATAGTACTTTTCATTTATGGATCGAAATCAGTGCAAATAAAGAACTTGAACTTTGGAGTCTATGCAAATTATAACTAACTTAAACTTGATTTACTGGTATAATGCAACGCTAGACTTGCATGTTTAGAATAATAACCGGAAATCAAATTTTAAGGTTCAACATAATTACCTTCGTAAACTGTATGAAGTTTTACTTGTCAGACTTCAACTTTCTGATTGAGTTGAATCGCGTTGAAACAGCATTTTATTTCTTTTTTCTTTTGTAAGAAATTCTAATACACTAAGATTAGTAGTGTACATACTTGTTTATAAAGCAGTTTCTCAGAAAAGCAAACTACAAAACTGGTTTAAATTATTTGTGGAATCGTTCGTGTCTAAGGGATATCTGATTTCAAAGTGTCTCTAACAAATAATGGTCAAAACTAGTTCCATAAAAGTAATCATTTAAAAATGCTAAACCTAACGCTTTTCGCTTGTTGCTAAGCGACAGTGTTGCAAAATATATTTAGAATATATGTAAGCCTTTAAGGAGTATTATACAGCTCTATGTAGATTTCATTAACGTCTTTATAATCTGAACTGCTACTCATTAAATTTAACTAAGTAAGAACAAATAAACAATCATATGAAAGACAAAAGTAACTCTACTTCACCTTCAGTGGATGAGAATGAGCTGTTTGGTTGATATTAACTTCAGTTAGATCTTTCAACCCAAATATATAAAAAATAATGGCTGATAGATATTGCTTAAGCCGTAAAAATGTTTTCATGGCGTTTTCCTTACTTTATCTCTTATGAACGTTCGTAATGTTTTGTCATAAATGTGAACTGATATTGGTCTTGTTTATTAAGCTATGTAATGAATGGACAATCTATCCTCTGCGAGGAATCGAACCTCAAATTTTAACATTGTAAGTTCGTAAATTTTCCGATGACCCGCCAGGGGGGGACTTCTTGAAAGCAGTTGTAAGTGTAACTAGTATCCCGCCCTCTATAATGCATTTCTAGGAAAGTACAAAAAATAAGAAAATAAATCGGTAACAACAAGATATTGGACACTAGTTTGTTTCAAATTTGATATGATTGAAAGAAAAAAAATAAAGATTAAAGACACACCAAATAAGAAAATAATCACTATCTACGTCTTGTCCGACTTAAACTAATGAATTTTTGGTTCATATGAAATGAAAACTAAAGTTCCAGTATGTCACTGGTACTGTATGAATACGACGTATGCGTTGGGGTGGCATCATTTAATGGTACAATATTTGTATTATCTATGAATTCAAGCAAACTCCTGCCGTTTGCATTTTTCTTGCATCTAAATAATATGTTTGCTATTGAGGTCGCCTATGAAGATTGTTTGGGTTGTATGAATGGATATTGCTTAATAGGTTGACATCTATATCCTTTGATGGTAAGCAGTAAATGCCTATTACCGTAACGCACATGGTATTATCAATATAAACTTCAATTGCTATACACTCGTTTGTGGTATTCATTACCACTTCTTTTACCGACAGACCAATTTGTATAATAATAGTATTCTTCTATTTTGGTCACGTCTATGTAATTTTATCTTTTTTTTTTTATAACTTATTATCCTCGTATTTTAAATATTTTATACAATCAAGTTTCGCTTATAACTAAAACATCAGGTTTCACTTGTTTGGTGATGTCTTCAATCTCGTTTCTTGGAAGCAAGTGCACCTTGGATGTTTGTTATACTATGAATTTATTTTTAGTAATGATCCTGTGTTGGATGTTTTTTTGTATATTTTGCATTATTATTGTGATGATGACGAGTATGTCGACGCAGCTTTTTCTTTGAGATGGTTTTGAATATTCTACGATAAGATCTGTGAGTATGCTTTTCAGAGCGTTCAAGAGTGTATGTTCTGTTTCCTGGGCTACTGCAGCTGGTCTCTGAGTTCTCTCTCTCTCTGCATTTTATCGGCATTTAGGTCTTTGAGACCAGAGAGGGTCAGGCTCGTTGACCTCTTCCTCCCTCCTGTACGATGTTGCATGATTTCTGTGGAGATACAACATGAGGGTCAGAGTAATCTGCACTTACTCCGACCCCTTTCAGGGCAACGTCCATGTAGGTATCAACATTTACATTCATGTGACTGTATACACCTTCGCTTAGTTCGATATTACATTACGACCAGTTCAGAATGTTACTCTCACATTTCACTAGCTTCAATCCTAATTTAGGAACACTTCACATGAATACCCTTTTAAAAGTTTTTAACTTAGTTTAAAACTGATGTATGTTATTCAGTCTAGAATTATTAGGTGGCCTGATTAATTCTTTATATCTAAAATATATATTGAGTGGCGAGATGTGCTTAGGCCTATTTCCATAATGTACGTAGTAGCGGTAAAGTTTTTATGTAACGTTTTGTTAAAGTAATTTAAAGAATTATGCAAGAGTCTGTCGGCGATTGTTTGCATATTTATGTAATTGTGCATGAATTTGGATGATGTGCTGCGTGTTACTTTTTAGGCTGTTGTGAGTAATGAGTTTTGTATTGTCTGTAATTTATTTTTCTGTTTGTGTTATGTTTATCCATATTCTATTACTGGCTGAATATGTTTTATATATTTTTATGATATTATCTGGTGTGGTTCCATGATTTTTGCCTATTAGACTTACTGCATAATTTGTTCTTTTCCAAACTTTAGTTAATATATTGTTATTAATGGTGTTAACCCATGTCAATTTCGAGTCATAGGTTAAGCCGAGAAATTTAACTGAAGTTATGGTCTGGAGAAGTGTCCCATTCATATATATATAATCTTCGGTGGATTATTTTTATGCTTTGTTTGTTTTGTAAATATTACTAGTTGGTTTTGGGGGACATCTATTTTTATTCTATTTTTGGCAATATTCTTCTATATTGTTTAATTGTGGTTGAATATTTCTTGCTGATATAGATGGGGTGGGAACACTTTTCCAAATCACACCATCGTCTGCGAATTGAGATGAAAAATACTGTGTTTGGGTCTTTTTAGTGGCATATTGCTTATGTACATGATGAATAGAATAGGGCTAACTACCCCTCCTTGGGGGACGCCTACCTCTGGAGTAAATTACTCCGAGTAGG
>NW_013665954.1:183472-203155 GCF_000517525.1 Limulus polyphemus | reverse complement strand
TTGGGGGACGCCTACCTCTGGAGTAAATTACTCCGAGTAGGTTCCACTAACATTTATTTTACATCTCCTGTTTTCCAAAAAGTTATATAACTAACGAATAATTACGCGCGGTAGGTCCATTTCTATTATTCGGAACCT
Organism: Limulus polyphemus; assembly: GCF_000517525.1. Lineage (NCBI taxonomy): Eukaryota > Metazoa > Arthropoda > Merostomata > Xiphosura > Limulidae > Limulus > Limulus polyphemus. The sequence continues at coordinate 203,017 of NW_013665954.1, read as the reverse complement.
AAGACCGTCGTGCCAGACAGTATAGAGTTATTTCACGATATCGAGAAAGCATGCGTTTTTGTTGAAGCTATCAATAATGGTTTGTGTTAATCTGACCAAGTGATCAGTTGTTTGTCTATATTTTCTAAATCCATTTTGGATTTCCGGTAAGTTTGAGGTTACTTCTAGATGACTTGAGTCTGTTTCCAATTTTTTTTTTTCCAGAATTTTCCCTACACAGCTGATCAGACTGATCGGGCTTTTGGTTTATTTGCTGGTTTTCCTTCTTTACGGAACATTAATACAATCGCTTGCTTCCAAGAAACCGGGATGTATCCAGAGTTCAAGCTGGTCGCTCTGGATCAATCATCGGGATTTAAGTCTTTTTGACGACCTGAGAGGGTCAGGTACACATTTTTAATTCTTACTTTTAAAATTCCCGCGCGAGGTGTTGAATCGTACATTTTTGTGATAATGTTGTCCATTGACATTCTGCTATACGTTGCCATACAGTACGTGAATTATTTCCGCCATCTATACGTCAGTTTTCCCTTAAGATATCGGAGACCTGTATGACAACATCTCGCTTCCGCGACAGCAAGAGCCGCCGGAGCCGAGATCCAATTATTTTATGGATTTACTAGATAGCATTGATTCTGAGTTAACGCGGTGAATAAAAATAAATGAATAGAGGTCGTGACTGGATTAAAAGTAACCGTCAAGTATCGCTACTCTATCAAAAAGAGTAGTTTTAGATAGATGCTATTAATCAGCTGCCCTCCTTCTAGTCCACCAGTTCTAAATAATGACTAGCTGCGCAGGCAGCACTTGTGTAGTTTTGTGTAAAGATCTAAAACAAACTTGAATTCTCATTTCATTGAGGCTCGCACCTCAGTGGCACAGCGGTATGTCTGCGGACTTACGACGCTAGAATCCGGGTTTCGATACCCGTTGTGGGCAGATCACAGATAGCTCATTGTGTAACTTTGTGCTTAATTACAAACAAACAATCATTGAGGTTCGCAGAAATATACGTGGTGATCTTCATTAACCACAACACGTGAATAGTATTTTTAATTCCTCACTCTGAATTGAGAAGGGCCAAAGTTCCCCACCCCCGAAGATGCTGGTTGTCTACGGTCTTACATTAAAGGAGTTTTATATGGCTATAGGTGTTATGTGTAGGGGTGAATTTTGCATTTTCATGGAGGAGGGGGAGTGAATTTCAAATTAAGTCTAAAGCCAAGAAGCCTCGAACAATTTTCCCTATAAATTAATATAAACGTGTTCTCAAAGAATCTACACTACTGCTGTGTATTCGTAAAACAAAATGTGACATTGACATTTTTGAAATGCACATTTGGACTTCTACTTGCATGTCCGATTTTTTTTTATTCTTATAATATTTTAACATTCTCTAAGTTACCTTTTAAAAGTGCAACCAGTCACATCAGTAGTTGTTGTGTAATTTCATTATATTTCAAGTGTCTAACGAATGGATAGATGAGGAACGAGGCTTGCACCGTGTAGATCACTCGGTGCTAATGTACTGTTGTTGGTTAATTTAAAAACTATGCAAGTGTTTACTTCTTAATACAATTTTTGTGAATAATAACATTTTGGACACACTTACACTGTGTGATTCGAAAATTTTGTGTAATGCCTCTTAAATATAAATGCATAACAATACTTATTCAACCCTCAGTTTCTTAATTTTCTCAATAACAAACCGTAAAATTTCTTGGATATTAACTTTTTTCGTAATATTCTTTATCTAAATAATAAATTTTAAATAACAACCTTAGTTTAGATTCGATCAGTTTTGTGAATTTTTTTTTAAAGAAAACATTTTTATATATTCCTTTCTTCTTTAACAAGGATATATGATATTCGAAACGCGATACGAATTAGCTAAAACATCCAAACATCTGCCCAGTCAACAGATTTGGCCAATCTCAAATCCAGCCATTAAAATTTCCATACTCAAAACCTCTTCTGGTTACGCTAAATAAGTGAAGATTTGCTTTTCCAAAGTATGGCTCTTTGAGACCGTGTGCGTGATCTTTTAAATGCCTTGTAGATAGGATAATATCAAGAAAAAGTTTAATGGACTAGGATTTGAACCTCTGATATATATTTTGGCCATCATGGTCCACTCTATAGGTGGTGAGTGTGAATTTTAATTCTATTGTCTTTTGTTTTCATGGATTGTAATTTTGTAAATTATTGTGATACTTAATTTCATAACTTGTGTAAGCCAAAAAAAAAAGTTGGATCGCTTTCGAATGATAATTAAATGCTATTTAGCAGTTGTGTGTGTGTGTGTGTGTGTGTGTTTATACATCAAGAAAACTATCATTTTGAACTAGTTATATTAATAAATAAGCAACTAAGGGAGATGAAGGAATAGTGGTCTAATAGGTTAGATATTTTGAGGATCAATGACATAATGATTTCACTGAGCAGAAAATCCCCCTTAGTATTTGTGGGTCACTGGCTTAAACTTCGGAAGTTCAGTGGTGTTCTCACAGTGAGGGGGGGGAACTCCTCTAAGCATGACAGTGACCCAGAAACCTCCATCTGTACATGTTATGGAAAATGCCTGAAACAAAAAATGCAAGTGATTCTAGTAGGATTAAAGTAAACTGGTAATATTATAATGTGATCCAAGAAGAAGAGGGAATCTCATTCGAAGGTACAAGTTAATATATATCTCTCTCGGGCACGGACAGACAGAGAGGGAGACCATTACAAAATATGGGCTATAAGAGAACTATTGATGTTTTCTTGCAGACAGAGAGGGAGACCATTACAAAAAATGGGCTATAAGAGAACTATTGATGTTTTCTTGCAGACAGAGAGGGAGACCATTATATAAAAAAAATGGGCTCCAAGAGAACTATTGATGTTTTCTTACAGACAGAGAGGGAGACCATTACAAAAAAATGGGCTACAAGAGAACTATTGATGTTTTCTTACAGACAGAGAGGGAGACCATTACAAAAAAATGGGCTACAAGAGAACTATTGATGTTTTCTTGCAGACAGAGAGGGAGACCATTATAAAAAGAAAAATGGGCTACAAGAGAACTATTGATGTTTTCTTACAGACAGAGAGGGAGACCATTACAAAAAAATGGGCTATAAGAGAACTATTGATGTTTTCTTAATACTGCAAATACATAATTGAATTAGTTTGAATTTGTGAATAGTAAGTACTTTTAATATTGACATCTTGAAGTACACGTTAAAAAGTAGTGTTATTGTCCGACATAATTTCTTTACAGTGAATAATTGGTTATTTCAACATTCCCATTGCTGCGGATGACGGATATTTCCGTCATTGAAGTTCTATGGCTCAGCTGCGAATGACGAAAATTACCGTTTTATTGTGATTGATGCCAACTCAGTTTTATCTGCGAGTCAGAAAACGGCAACTGAGCTGCTCCTGGGTTAATTTATGATAATTGCGTGTTGAGTGTCTATTGTACCAATTTTGATCATGCGTGTTTAGCAGCGTTGTAATAACGAAACCTTGAGTCACCAAGCAATATAAACAACAACAGAACAACTGATATAATCTAGATTACACAGTTAGTTTAGTAGTTTAAAAAAATTAACATCTAGCTAATGAATCTGCACTTCATTCATTAAGGATCTCTAAGCACATTGTAAAGATTCTTTTGATAAAATCATCTGATACTGCAATGAATAAAATTATAGATGGTCACAAATCCAAAAAGTAATTGGAAAGAAAAGTCGTTGTTAGAAAAAATTTGGTAACTTAGTTATATTATCTCCACCAGTCTCGAAACTGTAGACTGGCAAAAAGAACAAGGTCGAGTGTGGTTCCGTACAATAGTGACCTTCAGGTAGAAATTTCGGTTTTGTTCTTAATTTTACCTGATTTTTATCTGTTACAACGTTAACTCTGCTGTTGATGTTGACGTAACAATCGTACTATTGAGGAATTTATATTGTTGCAAATGTATAACAATAACTAGACCAGAACTTTTTCTTTACTTGGTAACTTACTCGTGTAACTTTGTATGGCCTTGTCTGATAACCACGTGCGCGGTAAAATCTAACATTTAACATTCTAGTAGCTGAGTTACCATAACAAGTATGCTATGTATACAAGGTATGAGCAAGTGTAACCTCCAAACTGGAATTTCCACTCCGTTCGAAGGTTAACGCTCTGATCACAACTGAAATAATGTAAGAAACAACGACTGGTACCGTATATCTACTGCTCCAGTAAGGGCCTTGACACTTTTTCTCGGTTACTTATTAGCCATAGAAATTGGGTCAGTCGGTTCCCAATGTTGTCTGTTGCACGTTACCTTCTCTCGTACCTAGCTTTGGTATTTGTCGATTTTTTTTTCCCGCAAGAAATAAGTTTTATATCCTTTATGCATATTTTGCCTAATAAATACGAGTTTTTTTTTAATTTTCATATATGAAAAATGGCCCTACATAAGTAAAAAGTAAAAAGATGAACTAACTTATTTTGCTACGAAAACCTATTTTGTGACTTGATTTCAAATCGCCTTATTGCTTAAGTCTTCAACAACAAGACCTTTTAACTGCCATTTGAAAGTTAAAGCTTTAAAAAATCGGTATTAGTGAAAAATAAATATAGTACATAGTGTTAACTATTTCTTAATTCTCCTTTTGTTTCAGGTATCATTACAGTTTTGGTAGGAGCAACAGTTGTTATCGTAGACACTGTGTTTCCTAACAAGTTCTCCACCATACTTGAGGTCGATTATGATACCCCGTACCGATACTTTGTGGTTCAGGACAGCGCTTATACCAAAGTTAAGGAAACCTCCTTGGAATTGCAGCCGATTAGTCAACCATTAGATGCTGCTGTACCAGGAACCAGCACTGAAGGGATAGACAATCCTGCTTATGAGAATGACGACAGTGACGTCAGTACAATCGTTAATGGCAAACGGGCGGTTAGTCTACATCAGTTTGGAAAACTTGCCCATCGAGAAGCTTTGAGGAAGGGAGCGATCTTACCCACGAACCGGTAAGTGACATTTTAGTTTTTTATGTATTGTTTACGAGTAAAAGACACGTCTGATATTTATTCCTTTTACATATAAGCAACTTCAATTGTGTTGAAAAATAAGATTCCCCCTAAAAATGCTTGGTCAAAAATGGTTGAAAAGAAACGAATATTAGCTAAAACAAGAACATTTACTAAGTATTTCGATTACTTACTGGTCATAAGATAGTTACCCAGTGTAGGTCGATTTTGGTTTGGATATTTTAGCTCAAATAACATCTGTTGGAACTTGTGAGAATAGGCAGTTTGTTTAAATGTATCTTTCATATGAATTTTTTAGCCGCGGCATAGCAGCTCATACCATAGCTCCGAGTTTTTTTAAAATTCAAACTTTTAACTCGTAGCTCCATCTCTTGACCGATTTGCCATTTAACTATAACCGCGGCTATTGAGGATTTCCTTTTGTTTTTCAAGTACAAACTTTTAACTCGTAGCTCTGTCATCTCCTGACCGATTTGAGATCTAATTACGGTTTTGGACTTGGTAGGTAAAACCCTTTCGATTGATACATTTGACCACGCCCAAGGTCTCGTAGATTAAATTCACTCTAATCCTGCCTAAAAGAATTTCAATTTGAGGGTAGGCTGGTAAAGGTCCTGATGAGTAATAAAATCGAATCGGGTATACGCGCGCCCCACGCTTGTTATTTCTGGCACATAAATTTAGCGAAAAAAAACTGTCATTAATTTACTCTAATTCTGCCTAAAAGAATCTCAAGTGCCGCAACTATTGAGGATTCCCTCTTGTTTTTTGTTTGTTTGTTTTTTTTTAACCATGCTAGTCTATTTAGCAGGTGATGGTATATCCAAAGCACAAAATATCCTATTGAAAAGTGTGGTTAGGTTTGTTAAATAAGAGTGGAAACAGACTGACATTAAATATAAGAGAAATTAGACAGTTTGGGAAAATAAACGTAAGTTAAAACAAACAAACAAACAAGAACAGAATTCACCATATTTGAAAACGTATTATATTAGATCATTCTATCGACTGTGAAAATGATAAAATATTGGATAAGGAACAAAATATGGAAGTTATAGATGCTTGATAAATGGGAGACTTAGGCCGGCACTCTCTTGCCCAAGTTAGGTTGTTTTTGAATTTTGCAGCTGCTGTAGTTTTAAATTATTTTATTTTAAATTTGCCTAAGTTGTTTAAATCTTAATTGTGACATGTACTTAGTTCTACGGTATTACCAAATATATCATTTTTTGGTTGTGTAACAATAAAAATAAAGTATGGAAATTATTTTATAAATAAATTTGATTTATCATTTAACCACTAATAATTAATAATGAACCCTAAAAAAAACAACAAAAAAAAACACGAAAGCTAGTTGATTTTCGTCTGTACATATCATATTCTACGTTCATATTATGTTTCAGAAAATGGCAAGTAAGTCCTAATATCTTTTTTCTCAATATTGAATAAATATTACCTTTTTTTTTCTTTAGTATAACTTCCAATGTTCCAGAAAATATCACTATATCTCGTTCAGCGAAGGTAAAAGTTGATGTCCAAGCAGCAGATATGTGGTGACGTAATGCATACGTCACGTAATACCTTTTTTGGTATGTGAGGAAGAGAAGATGTCACAACATGTAATGCGTGAAGAGCCAATCAGTACGTAAGAGCTATCCATTTTATCGGGAACATGCAAATACTTTGAAGGACTCGTTTTACACGTATATACAAGCGTACCACCTAGCTGCGAAATCTTTATCAACTGTGAATATGTGTGTGAGAAATAAATTGTCGATGTTTTTAAATATTTTTTTTTTTTGGTATATTTTGTTTTATTGGTATATGTATATTTATTCAACATTGTCATGTATAACATTGTGATAACACATTTCACAACTGTCTGCATTAATTTTAACATTAGGTTTACGAAAAACGGAGTAACTTTACTAGCAAGTAAGAAGAAACCAAACAACCGTTTATCATACAATCTAAAACACTAATTCGGGTTTTAAAGTCTTACCAATGAGAAAACAATAAATATTTGGTTATTAAACACTTGAAAATGTAATACTCTTCATGAACTAGTCCAATTTGTTAACATTGCAAGAAGAGATGGTGGAAATATTAATTTTATCAACGGATATTAGGGCTAGAATTTGGCTTTAAACTTTTATATGTAAATACTTGCCTTAAATGAACAGAACTTGTGTATTTCTACATAAGAATAATTTGGTTGTTTTAGAAATCGTCCACAGGAAAAATAACATTCTTTATTGTTTAATAATGGAAGCATTTGAGTAACTTTCCGCTAATCACACTAATAAAAACTCATGGCAGTGAAAGTTGTGTAATAGTTAAATATTTTACTTCCCTTATTTCCTTTTAATCTTGATTATTACAAAGTAAGAGTTTAATTATCGACTTTACTGGCAATAAGTAAGGCTTTTAAGTCCATTATATTAAAATAAGACAAATTAAGACTGGTAAGGCCTGTGGCGAAAATTTTCTATCGGTTTTATTTTGTTGTTAATAGTCGCTAGTTATGTAAATATTCGAGTATTTTCTATAAAACGTGTGAATTTGATTTTAAAGTGAGTGTGTTATCTGCGTAAAAAAGAAAGTAACAAATAAAGTTACTAAAATTCTTAATTATTGTCTTGGCATTCATTTTTCTGTAAACTTTTACAGAAAGTTAATGATTGAGCTATATAATCTACAAAGCAAACCACTAAAAGTAATCTGAATTTAACTTTTTTTGTTTTAATGTGGAAAAACAGTTTGGGCTTAATTTTTGACTAAAATAATGATGCGAGAATGAATCTAGTTTTAAATAAAGGTTGAAACATGAGCCAAACGTTACCGTGTCTTTATTACGGTAGCTTGTGTGATGCATGACAAGAAGATAATCATAACAAATTTCTTTACTAACCCCCTATACAACGTCATGGGAAGACAAATATACAATTTCAACAACAAACTGTGTGTCGAATGCTGGTGCCCACGTAGTACGTTACCAGAGTTCGCCAGTTTGGCTGGATAGGCAGCACGTATCAGTAACCTCGCGCCTCGGCAGCGTAAGCATTATATCATTTTAAACATAAAACCACTTACTATGATGTTGACAGCTGCATTCTCTCTGGTCTTTCACTTCAGAATTGGGGACTCTTGTAACGCAGTTAGCACTCTAGTAGTTTTGCGCGAAAAATTAACGAACAGTATTCTTAGTAATGATCGTGTATGTGCTTTCACCAAAAACATTGATCTCAAAATGTGTTCTCCCACGTAAAAAACAAAACAACAACAACAACAACAAGTGCATGTATCATTAGACCGTATTTGAACTGAAAAAATGTAAAATTGCTCTTCTTGAACAAATACTTAATAATAATTTGTCTGCAGTTCCCGTATTATGTACCCTAAAGGTTTTATTACGAAATGCAAATAAAGCATTTGATGTTTATATATATCTATCATTCCGGAACAACTCGCAAACCTTATCGAAAGTAATATATTAAGTAAAACTGACGGATAATTATACAGGAAAGAAGTGTTTACGTTTCGCTTCTGAACAAATGAACAGGACGAAAACAAGCAAACTAAGGAAAACTTAAATCCGCCCAATAAGCACTCGTTGACAGAAATACTCGCAAGTTGTATTGTTTTCTTGGATAAAATAGAATGAAGTTTTCAAAGGTTTTATATATAATTAATTAAATTTAAAATAAGACGTGCGTCCCCCTCTGGTTCAGCGTTACATCTATGGACTTATAACGCTTAACTTAGTTTCGATACCCATGATGGACTTGTTTGTTAAGCACAAAGCGACACAATGGATTATCTGTGCTGTGCCCACCACTAGTATCGATACTTTGTATTTTAGTTATAAGCCTTCAGACTTTCCGCTGAACCACTTTGGGCAGAGCACATGACAGTGTATGTGTAGGTTTTTACCTAATAACAATGATAAATACACGTGATATTTCAAACATCCTGGAATGTCTCTCTTTAGGTTATAACTTCATCTGCTCTATCTTCACCATGAATACTTCAATATTTTGAATTAATAAAAACCCATTTATACCAAATTTGAATGTTGTATGAAAATTTAAAGAATATAAACGTTAAGCCCATAAGCAATTTGGATTAGCAAGTGCATCACTTAATAGATGCGAGTGTAGTATAAATAACAAAAAATTAAGCGGAACAAACTGTCAGAAGTCTATACTGGAGAAATTATTTTCGACTGGTAAGAAAACTAACTAACAACGTCTACCTTACCTCGGAACTACGATTTCTTTTAAAGATGCAGGAGGTCAGGGATTTGTTTAGCTTAAGATAGGTTTTAGAGGTGTTTTTGATGTAGTTATCCGTATTGGAAATCAGTTTGATGGCCAAAATCTCCAATCCGGAAAAGAATGGCACTGTTTAAGTTTCCATATTTTATAATTATTTTTAGGGGCAGAAACTCGTTTCAAGACTTCTTTCAGTTTCACGTATATAACCTTTCTCACAGGATTTGCGTGGTATAATGCAAACGCCTCCCTATCTTTTGGTGTTATATTTAGGCTATTTTTAATTGTGTTCGAATATTTACATATGATCCTAAAGCTGTTCCTTTAATATTTTCTCGTAAGTGATCAATATTAGTGTTGTAGCCAATATAAAATGGCTTCATACTTTTGATAGCTGGTAGCCAATATAAAATGGCTTCATACTTTCGTTGGCTGGTCTTTTTCTGTCTTCTTGGAAAAGACTTTTCTTGCTCCAATGTGAAAATTTGTAATGAAACGTTGTGGTGAAAATAATTATTTGAAGATGTAATTTTAATTTCATGTTCAAGTGTTATCGGTAGCAATTCTATAGGCTGAAAGAAAAACGAAGAAACGTTTGATATTTTGACCTGTTTATGGTGGTATGAAAAAAAAAAGTGAGCATAACGTAAAGTATTTATCAGTTTAAGGTATACAGAAAGGACTGATTCTTTGTATATTTCTCTTGTTATCAAAATAGCAAAGTTTGTCGTCTTTCTTCAATTTAAATTTGATAATGGGGTGAAGTGGTTTAAAATTGCTAAAAATCTTTTCAAAATCACTCCTTTTGTTTGGCCCTACAAAAAAAAGTATAACATATAGGTACCATTGAAATTCCTGAAAAGTTTAGTTATATATATGCGTTGGTGATCAATCTCCAATATCAAGACTTGTGAAAGTTAGTGAAAATACACAGTAAATAGAAGAATCTTCTTATGGTATTCTTGGTTTAAGAATAACAGTGGATGGGTCAACCCCTCCCCAAACAACGACAGAGACTTTTCGAGGTTTCGGTGGCTGAAACATTTAAGTGAAATCTAATAGAGAAGAGAAACACTTTATCGATTAACTAATTATTATTTAACCCTTTAAAAGAACCGATTTCAAATAGATTAATGTCACAGAATCAAAATGAAACTACTGAAAAAGGTCAAGCTAGTCAGCTGTATTACGAATAATGTAGAAAACTGCTCGGTACTGTTGAGATTTAACAGAGATTCATTAAAGATGTTCTTTCTAAATCTTGACCGATCACGCTTAAAAGACCTGACAATCTAATTCCCTATTCATCTTTACCCCTTTTTCGGGAAGAATCTCTCAAAGGAATGTAAACGATGTGATTGTGAGATAGCTAGGATTGGTCGCCATGAAGCATACATTTTGTGGATATCTACTTTATGATTCGCGGGAAAATTAATGGTGCAACTAGTTCACATTGTGAAGTTTTTGATTGTGCAACTGCCGAGTTGTGGTCTAATCATGTTCTACTGTTTTTTGTCTTGTTCTGGCCTTAGTGATTTGCACAGTATGGTATTCTCGCCTTTTTATATTTTCACTTTGAATCAGTCGATCTTTAGGGTCATTTGCCAGTACTAACTATTGAAATCAGCTCAAACCTCCTCCTGTTGTTGTGTGTGTGGGGGAGGGTAGCTTAATTATATGCAGAACTTTTTAGATGTGAACTTGTATGTAACTTCCTTTAAGAGTAAGCTGGTTCCACCGCCTGACTGGTATATGATCATTTACATCTAAAGCAAATGCATATTTTACTATACGTTCCCTTAGGATGAGCCACTAAAGTTGTAATAAAATGCAAAATATTCTTAGGTCAAAACTGCTTTAAAATATAGGTAATATCATGATCTGAGTGTTAAGTTAGCCACTGATGTTTAGCAAACATGTTCTAACCATTTCTTTAAATTTGTAATAAACGCTGCAGAATAGAAGACTTATCCGAATCATTTAAAACATTAATGAAATTTCTCATTGTAGGTGGCAAATAAGGCGAAATAAATAATCTTAAATTTTGTATTATTTTAGTATACTGTAATGGTATGAAAAATCAAATTTCTATATGGTACTAGAGGTAAATTATTGTGTAATGGATTTTAATAGAATTCTAGACTCGCACCCTGAGGGTAGCGGGTTCGAATCCCCGTCCCACCAAACATGCTCGCCCTTTTAGTCGTGGGAGCGTTATAATGTGACGGTCAATCTCACTGTTCGTTGGTAAAAGAGTAGCCTAAGAGATAGCGGTTGGTGGTGATGACTAGCTGCCTTCTCTCTAGTCTTTCACTGCTCAATTAGGGACAGCTAGCGCAGATAGCTCTCGTGTAGCTTTGCGCGAAATTCAAAACAGACAAACTTGATATAATTCTAAATGAAGATTTTACATAAACCATCAAAATAAGCGTTACGTATGAAAAATAAAATAATATTAAAACCAGCAGACCTGTACTTTTAAAAGCTTTAATATTAGCATGAAATATGATTGGTCAAGATGATAAGTCTTTAGCTCATAAGACTGTTCTTTACTGATAAAATAAATTTCAATTTAATATTAGGCGCAAGATGTGGCTTATTGTTTATTTCTTGGTAAAAAGATGGATGCTTCAGGTATAGAGAGGGTAGAGTACGTCATCGTAAAACGATTTTGGATATGTTATTCACGTCGCGTAACAACTACAGGCAATATAAAATTGTGGTGTAACTCACTGTATCAAACTACATCTTAACATTGTTTTGTGTTAAGTCTGATGGCTTATAAAGCCAAAAATCAAGTTTCGATTGTCGCGGCGAGCGCAAATAGCCCATTGTTTTGCTTCGTGCTTAACAACAAGAAAAAAAAACTTTGGTGTTTTATAGGTACTGTGAAATCATCAAAAATTGATCGATTTTGGGAAATATATGTAACAGCCTTTTCCGATGCAAAATAGTCATAAACACATATCGCGGACTTATGAGACTAGGAAACAAGAGAATATTGATTAACTTCGGGTACCAGGACCATCCAGAAAGAGATCTGCAACAAGTCGTACCCCCTCGCGTGGTAAGCAAAGTACGATGTCTTGTAACAGGTAAGAATTTTCTAACACAAGGGTTCGTGACAAAATCGGTCCAGGTAACTTGGACAACGATATGCAGCATAATCAAATAATAAAGCAGAATCTCCATCTTAACGTATTCACTAAGATGAGGCTTCGAATCGTACATCCCATTGACCCGTCGCATATCTTACGCAACAGGAGAATGAAACTGGTATTAATGCTATTCCAGATGAAGACGTACCATCCAGTCACAGGACTCGGTGCCTATGAATTTCTGTGCGATCGGACTATTGATACTGGCGCTGGGAAACCATCGTCCTTGTACATTAGTATATAACTATGTCAGGGAGAAGTGATGTGCTTTTACAAAGACAGCCTTATGATGGAGACTTTTTTGTGGAAAGTACGCTGTAGGGCTATTGCCAACAATCACGGTCGTCAGATAGAGCATGACTGTACATGGCAATATGGAGTGTAACGACATGGTGAAGCTTTAAAATTGTTTGAATATAACGTATTCAACTCTCTGTAATTCAAGTATTTTTATAATCTATAAACATATAATTAAAAAAGACATTATGCGTATTTTTAAAAATACAATTACCTGGGAGGAAAAGATGATCACCGACTCCTAAATGGTAACCCCGCGAGTACTATCCTTAGCCAATCTCTGCTCAAGAACAATGTAGGGCATTATAGATATATTTGATCCTTTTACCAGCCTATGTGATCTTTAATCATTGTCATATCTTTCGGTAACAGTTTAATTTTGATGATTTAATTTTGTCTGCTTTCTCTAGACATTTTATGAAACTAACACTTCTGAAAAATAGATCATATTTTTGTTCATATAATTTATAATTGTGATGCACTTCATGATGTTTTCTGCTTTGTTGTTAGTTTCGTATACCCAATAAGATTTATTTCTCTCTCTTTTTTTTTCTATCTTGTGAGAATGAGACACTTTGCGCAGATTGGACTTCGCCACGTAACAAAGACATGTTTTAGAAACATAACGTTGACAAATCTTGGCTCGTATTCAGTTTGAAGATAAAGCTCTTATTGCAACACACACACAAATGATTTTCTGTCAGGTTTTTCAGTTATAAGTTTTTATACTGCTTAGTAGAGAAAAAAAATGTTAATTTATATTCAGTTGTCGGGCGTGGACGACTGATTAGCGTGTCTAGACTGTGAATCCGAGGGCCAAGACCAACTCTGCGTAAAAATACGATGCTACTTATGCTCGAATTTTAAAAGAAATGTATAAAAAAAACATTTTTAAATATTAAAATTGATATACAAAAACAATTTTTTGTTATTATATATCAAGAAACTAGAATATTTTCGAAACTGTTCAATTAATTTAAGTTTTATATTTCTACAGACTCCAAAATCATCATTGTGAAAATGTCCAACAATTCAGATGCCCAACTTTAGTACTGAATTAATTCAGCTATCATTTATTTAGAACTAATATTTATAATCGGAATTGGTAATTGAACATGCTATAATTATAATATAATATTCCCAGAACACTTGGTAAAGAGAATTGCAACGCATTAAAATTACGATAAAATATTGAAAACACACCAGTGTAAAATAAACTTCCATCGACACGTTTACATGCAATCCTTATCAATACTGACGCAGAAAAAGTAGCACACAATCAGTTTGTCCAACATCTTTCGTCTTTCAAGTTAGTATCTGACAGATCTAGATAGCAATGTTTGCAGCAATTACATTATCCTGATAACATTGAATGGTTTAAATAAAGCAACAAAACTTGAGATATCACTCAAGATATATAGCTACTGCTGTTCCGGATATAATGTTTTTGGAAATCGTGTAACTGATCGATATATGATTTTAATCTTATTTTGCACATAAGATATAAGCTATGAATTCGGCAGCATATAACATCGGTATTAAAATCTAGAAAACACATTTTTGAAGTATTGACTTTGTGTTGATAACGGATTAAAAAATGGCAACGTATGCTAGTTTGATGTAGACATTATCCATCATCAGTAGATAAGATGTAACTATAAATCGGTCTGCTGTTGACAACTGTTGCCGGAAGTAGTATCGAGCAAGTTCGCCCACACACTACACTCGACGTAAAATTATGGCCTAATATGACGTAATAGTGACGAACTTGGGAGATTCCTCGTGCCTTATGCATGAACTTTTGTAGATTACCCCGTTCTAGAACTCGTTACAAACAAGATCAGGTCAAACAATGGAACAAAGATTTGTTTTTTTTGGGGGGGGGAGATAAATATTTGAAAACCGGTACAAAATGATTTGAAACCGTATTTTCTTTGCATGTAAAAACGGTTCAATGAGAATTGAAAAACTGCATTAAAATTAATCAGTTTAATTTCAACATTTTAGTTCCAATACAGGTTATTTATTTATGATATTTGTGTGCTGCATTAATAGGTCAAGTTATTCCACGTTTGAAAAATGCTGACCAATAAACTAATTAGAATAAGTTGACAAACGTTCGGAATATTTAAAGAATATTTAGTTAAATTCTACAGTGTCTTCCTTATGACAAAATAACAATAAAAAACGTTGGAGAGAGATTCAATTTTGGATCGTAAGTTGGTTCCTCTTTCCATAGATTCCATTATTAGGAAAAGACAGCTCTTTCCTTACAGTCAATAGATGAATACACTGTGTATGTGTGCTAGCTATGGTCTGGGCAACCAAGGGTCATTAGACTTCACCTCGGATCTTAAGCTTTCATAACTATTTGAAAAGTGTTTTGGAATACACTGTAGCTCGGAACTGAAGGCTGAAGAAGGTCGATTGAATGGAACCTTATAAGGAGCAAAAATGTAACTTAAACGTTATTTTACTAAAACTTTGTATGTTGATGACCATCTTCAACTCGTCAAATGTTACGTGTACTTGATGTTTGATTTATTTTTACGCATGCAGTAAGTTTAAGTTCAAATATGTTACTGACTCAACCAATAGGAGACACTAGATAATAACACGACTAGTAAATCCATGCTGTTACTGCGTGTAAAATATCTAAGAAGACAAGTAAGGTCTTAAAATTACTCTAAAGTCGTTTTGCCGAAACGGAGATTTTACAATTTATTAGTACATTTGCATAATGGAAAACCTTGGATAGTCTGCTTTTCTGGAATTCAGTGTACTGCATAGTGAATCTGAGGTATTTCGTGACGTATTCACATTTTGTCGTCATCACCATCTTTAGCAAAGACCAAAACGTCATTATCAATAAAGTTCATTTCATCATGTATAACTTTATCATTGATATTCACAATATTCTCATTGGAAATATCCTGTGGTCGTTTTCTTCCACCCTTTGTTGCATTATTATTTGCTGTTGTTTGGGGTTAAGGACAAAGCTACACAATGTGCTTTCTGTGCTCTGCACACTCCGGGTATCAAAACTCGGTTTCTAGCGTTGTAAGTCCGCAGACAAACCGCTGTACCATTGGTGGGGGGGGGTGCATTATTAGTACTTGCCAATATATGTTTTGGCTGTTTTCCCCCACGTCTCAGTTTAGCAGAAATTGGTAATCTACCACATTCATGGCCACAAAGAGAGCATGCTAAGAATTGTAAAACCTTTTACATTTGTATAATAAAAGTTCAATAGTGAGCTAAAATTTCAATTTCTTTGACAGTCTTTGAAGCAGTCGTCAGCAATTTCGGTCCATCGATTTGGAGCAGCCAGTGATCCACTGAAGATAAAAAGTATCAAAATAGACTCAATCATCGTCTTTTTTTTTCTCTTTTGGCCAGTGTTACTGCTGAAAAAAGGAAACCGATAAAAATCAATTTCCGCAATGGGTAGTTTTTTTTTGTTCTGACCAACATGAGCTCACCTAGTTTGCAGATACGGGCGGTGTTAAAATTGTACAAATTAGCGTTTAGCTAACACGTGCCTTATAAACTGTCGTACTGAAGATAGCATCTGAACACTTTTAGCGCTTGTGATATAATGTACTGATAAAACAAGGTAATATAGGTACTGATGGAAATTTTATCGGGTGATAAGAAAAAACAAAAACAAATTGACGTGATTTTACATGTTGTCTACCATTAAATCTTATAAGTAATAAATAATGATACACTGAGTTTCATTAGGCTTTAGTATATCACTAGATTAAGCATAATGTTTCATTATTTAACACGCCGTATCAGAGTGTAACTTGCGGAAGATCAAAGTTACTGAAAAAAAAGTCTTGTAAACAAGTACGTGAAACTTATTTTAAAATTTAAAAGAGTTGTTCAGAATCCAAACTACACAGTTACTTTTATAGAACCTTTTTGTTATTGTTAAAATAAACTTTTATAAAATGGTTATATGGTGAAGATAAAAACAAGAAAAAGTGAACTTACAAAGTTTCCACAAATTTACTTTTCATTATCAGGTACAACGTACAATGAGGTTACATATAAGTACATTTGAAAAGTAACAGTTTAAGTGAACCAATCATAAAGCAGCTGAAATGTCATTGGTGAATAAATATAGTAGGGAATCAGGATATTTGTTTATAGTGTGTTGTTATTAGTAGGGGTTTCTTGATTGTTCTTTTTGGAGTTGTTGTTTTCATTAAAAATTACGGGAAGGTCCTGTCGTTTGTATTTATAAACAACATTACTAATATGGTTATCTTGAAAGTTATTTGATAAAATACTGCCTAATTTTGTGCCAGAAGTAAAATTAAACTTAACGTTTACATTAATAATGGTTTGCATAGACGAAACCATAATCTTTTTTAGAGCATGAGAAAGACCAGGAATGTGAGATAAAGGGCGGGTATTGATATTTTGTACAAGTTGAAATTATCTGGGACCTCATATTGATTATGTTTATGAATGTTAATAATTGTGTTTTTGATTCTAGTTTTAAGAAATTTGTTGAAGTCAAGGAAACAGGATTTTGGATGTTGGAGTCCCAATTTAAAATGTCTTGGGAATTAAATAGTTGTAGCATTATAAAGTTTTAATATGCTCGTTTTTTATAGATGGGGTGAGCTGAATTGTAAGATATGTAGAGGTCACGCACTGTGGGTGACCTTCCGATAAACACTCGAGGAGAAACCTAGACCTGGTCTATGTATAAGGACGTTGAGAAGTGACAGTTTTATGTGTTTCTTATTCTATGATGAATTTTGTAGAAGGGCGTTGTTTGTTAAGCCTTCCTATAAAAAAAGATGGGCCTATTGTAGATTGCTAAAACCTGTAAATACGTCACCAACGTATTGGCTGTATAGGAGGAAAGAGCACCATATTTAGAGTACTTTTTTTCAATGGAAATAATAAATACTTTACAAAGCACATAACTCCTCAGTTATACAGTCTTCCTAAAATCCACAAAGAAAACTGCCCCTTCGTCCTATTCTCTCAGGCTATGGTGCCTAAAGTTACA
This sequence comes from Limulus polyphemus, assembly GCF_000517525.1. Classification (NCBI taxonomy): domain Eukaryota; kingdom Metazoa; phylum Arthropoda; class Merostomata; order Xiphosura; family Limulidae; genus Limulus; species Limulus polyphemus. Next base: position 185,219 of record NW_013665954.1, on the reverse strand, counting down.
ATCTAAGCAAGTTTCTGACCTTGGGTTCCTCACCGAATGTAAATTCTGCTTCATCATGTATAAAAAAAATCATCAAAATTCACCCAAAAGCTTCAGCATTGTGGTCCAAATGTTCATATGACCAGTTAAGAAGTAATTTCTCTTTTCACACAAGCCTATATCCAAACACCTTGTTACATTGCTCTTCCCAAAATCTAAAATGATCCTCTTTCTAGTGCTTTTATCCCTTGCTTATCCTTAGGGAATTATTACAATTCGCCATAAAAATAACCAACTTTCAATTCAAAAACGCAAAATAAGATCAAATCGATGGCATATCCATAGATAACCCATTTGCCATTTTGCTTTTTAATTTATGTATGATTTCCATTGACCAACATACTGTAAACTCCGCACTCCTCTATATTGGCTACGATATGCTGATGACATATTCACAGGTTTTTCCTCTCTCTTTTTTCAGAAAGTCTTAATAAACATACCCTTCCATGAAGTTCACCAAAGAACAAGAAGCACATAAAACTTTATCATTTCCCAATGTCTTTTTACATAAGTAAGATTGCAAGGGTTCCCGCAATGACCTCACCTAACTTGGAATTCAGCTAAATCCACCTATCAAAAAACAGGATTTTGAAAACTTTAATGTCTAATATTACAACCTTTTGGAATTCCCAAGCCATTGGAAATTCAGAAATTCAAAATCTAAACTCCTGTTTTCTTCTCATCAACAAATTTCATATAACTATAATCCAAAAAAAATTACTAAACACTCATAAACATAATCAATGTAACGTCCCAGATAATGCAAAGAGCTCAATATCTGCTCTTTTACCCTACATTCCAGGTATTTCTAATGCGTGTTGTTGTTTGTTATTAAGCACAAAGCTACACTGCCCAACGCAGGTATCGTAACCCGGTTTCTAGTGGTATTAAGTCCGCAGACATGCCGCTGTGCCACTGGGGGCATTTCTCATGCTGTAAGAATATTGTGGTTTCATCTATGTAAAACAGTGTAATATTAATGTAAACTTATTCCTGGCACAATACTAGGCAGGATTCCATCAAATAAATTCCAAGACAACCATATTAGTATTGTTAAATACAAATGCTGGGACTGTACATCAAGCTACATAGGTGCAACAGGGAGAAAACTCAATACCCGCATAAACGAGCATAATCGTACATTTTCTCACATTGTTCAACATAAACAGATGCTAGTCACAACATCTCTCTCATTCTTTTAGCGTAATGTCTAAGGAAAGCAACAACTGGAAAAGAAAAAATCAAGGAATCTCTATTAAAAAAAACTATAAATAAATATCCTAGTTCCATAATTATACACCAGTGGTGTTTCAGCTGCTTTATGATTGATTTACTTAAATTTTTTATATTTTGAAATGTAACTCTATAACCTTACTCGTCTGCACAGCTATTAAAACATACCAAACCCATGGATAACTCGCTTCAATATTATAAGAAAAATATTAATAAGAATGAACTGATGAGCAAACTAGAGAATTACATAATACATGATGAACCAAGCTCTGAGTACCTCTCCCCTCTAAACATCATAAATAAGAATGTTACAGGCCAAACAGTGCCAGGCTAACTGAATCCTAGACACAAACGTAGCTCTACATTAAAAGGGTTTTGTATGTGAAAATAGGATTATGTGTGTGTATGACTGCTAAGTGGAACTATATTGTGAACACGGACTAATACTGCGATCATACATAAGTGAAGCTAGTGA
>NW_013665954.1:169877-182565 GCF_000517525.1 Limulus polyphemus | reverse complement strand
AGTTAATATTACCCCATGAATTGAACATAGCACGAAACGGGTATGTTAATTAAAACTGCGGACAATGGAGACAATTTAAAGAACTAAGAGTAATGAAACAAAGTAACAAGTGTTATTACCTAGGATTTAGTTAGAGTGCAAACAAAATAACAAGGGAGGAAGAGGTCTACGCTGAACCTGGTCCAAAACACGGACCTAATCCCGATGATGATGTCAGTCATAAGTTGCACCTTATAAACTTGTCAAAACGTTGTAATTTGTCTTATAGACGTTTTATAAGTTAATTTATTCACTTTACTATAGAATTTCTCATTTTCATGTCTCAGCAGAAATACATACTGTTTTTATATTGTTTCTTCTTCTTTCAATCACCATTCATTTATTTCTCGGCGGATTGAGTTGAAACTTGGTAGGGTTATACCTTGGTTCAATACGCCCAGCCATCTTTTTCACTTTTTTGGTTTAGACCGTTTTAAGGATTTTATGGAGTCAAAGATGAAAAAAACAATAAATATATATTTTGAGCTCCTGTGCGGTCATATTTACAATAAACAAGATGCAAAATTGGCAAAATACATTGACATACAAAAAAAAGTTGGATTTACCCATTTTGAGTCTTCTTTAGATGGTCATTGGTCACAGAAAAGCACAATTTTGTGTTTTTTGGTCAGTTATTCGGCCATAGTTTGACCAGTATACATATGATTTAGTACAAAGATACTTTTCTAGAGTTTCCACACATTTCACAAACAAAACGTATAATTTGCGGGTCTTTTAACAATTACTCCGCCATATTTCGACCAATTTACACGAGATTTAGTATAAAAATATGTTTTTACAGGTCCCAAACAAAAATATAGACAATTTTGAAACTTTTGTCTTCTTATAATCTTTATAATCTTAAAGTACAATTTAAGGTTTTTGTTAATTACACAGGGCTGCGAATTTAAAGTTCATAAAAGTTGTTTTGGTTTTAATAACGGATTTTCCATAATTCAGCTACGTAGATTTCGAAAATAATATTCATTTTTTTCTATCACGTAAGGATTTTTTACAAATTGGGAATAAAAAAATATCTTTCTTAGATCAAATTATTATTTCGTTTACCACAATGAACATTATTTATTATTATGTTTGTTAACAAAAATACAAATAAACTGAAGAAAACGGAAGAACATTGATGTCAAACGAATATGCATCTACATTCATCCTGGTTGTTTTATGAAATCTACGTCTTTTAGTCTCAAAACTACATGTTGTGGTCTTTCTTTTATGCGGCCCGCCATGGCCAGGTGGTTATTGCACTCTACTCGTAATCTGCGGGTCGCGAGTTCGAATCCCCGTCACACCAAACATGATCGTCCTTTCAGTGGTGGGGGCGTTATAATGTTACGCTCAATCCCACTATTCGTTGGTAAAGGAGTAGCCCCAAGAGTTGGCGGTGGGTGGTGATAACTAGCTGCTTTCTCTCCAGTCTTACACTGCTAAATTAGAGACGGCTAGCGCAGATAGCCCTCGTGTAGTTTTACGCGAAATCAACAAACTTTCTTTTATGTATTGCTTTATGGCGTTTTGTGAAACAATTGTACGTGATGGACAAAAATGGATATAATTTTCGGATTCATTGCACAGGAATTACTGTAGAACATGTAAAAATTTCAAGACAATAAAACCATCGCAGGCCTGTGTTATTCATGTTTATGTCAACCAACTGACATTGGATTTGATCCAAAGATATATTCTTGCATGTCCCAAGTAGTGATATAGACAGTTTTCGATTATTCTCTGTTTTCACGATTTATCTGGTGTCAAAATTGGCCATGTTGGAATTGATGGCAGAGATATGTTGCATTCGCCCGCGAATGTTGGCCTCTTTAATTATACATTTTGTTGTTGTTGTCATGGGATTTTCTTCTTTTATATTGGAATTACTTTATATGATCTGTTAGGAATAAAACTTATTGCAGTATGATGTTACTCAATAAAGTAGATGACAAATACAGTGAATATAATATAAAACCGCCATTCACGTCTAAAAACAACTGCAGCATAGGAGAATACAATACTTCTTTTTCGTTTTTTATCTATATATATATAAATACGAAATGTGTGTTTGTTTACACCCTAACTCCTCTGAGCCTATTGGGTCAATCTCATCAAAAAGTTTATGTAAACACTATGAACTTTGAGGAATGTCCTAAGGGGATCGAAATTGAACTTAACCTTATTTTTATTTTGTAAAGTTTGTTGGTTAATTACTCTTAGCCTATTGAATCAATCTCAAACAATCTTGGCAGGTTGACGCTTTTGACAATGTTGAATATTCTAAAGGAATTCGGGGTCAAAGTATGAAAGTTGTTGGATTGTTTCTGACACAACCATGCTTTTCTCATGGTCAGTGAGATGTAGGGTGTTCATGGGTAGGATCCCCTCAAAATCTTTATTTGTTAATAAAGGGAAAGCAAACTGCAAATGTTGTTTATGTAGAAGCTTTGTTATAATTTTCAAATTTTGACATAAAGTTTAGCCCCCCCCCCCCAGTGGCACAGTGATATGTCTGTGGACTTATACCAGTAGAAACCGGGTTTCGATACCCGTAGTGGGTAGAGCACAAATAGCCCTTTGTGCAGCTTTGTGCTTGATAACAAATAAAAACAACATAAAGTTTATGTTCAAATTATTACTTTGAAATATATGATTACTATAAAACTTACATTATTTTAATTAAGTTTAAACATTCCCAATCTGTTGATGGGTATTTCATCTAAAACAAAGATGCTGTGGACAGTACGTAAAATTTTATGTAATCTTTACTTATTAGAAGTTGTGCATGCTTCATATATAAACATTCATGAGTCTGAGAGTACAACAGTTTCAGTTGATTTGAGATTATTTTCAGATAAGCGGCACGATATTCAAATATAAGTTAAGTAAGTTTCACCCTTATATGATTGAGAAAGAAGTTAAGGACTGGTATAAATAGATTTGGTCTGTCAACCAGTTTTATTTGCTTTTGACGTTTTCTTAGTTTTTACTTACTTTAAAACGCATTTTCAATTTTAATTCACATGCGTTTCATTTCTTTATCTGCTCATTTATATTTTTCCATTTAATTAATTGTCTATCAGTTTTGCGTAGGTTAATTTTAATGGGAAATATATTTCCATCAAATTCTTGGTGTCGGAATAGAAATTGTAGTTTCTCTAAGAATCTCGAAGTGTTAGAATTAGATTAGCCTCTAACGTATACAACAACAACAACTGGCAGGAATTTCAATTTGAAGTGTTCTAAGAAAATATCAGAAGATAACCGGGGGTGCTCGGAAACTGCTGTTCCTCGCTCGAGATTGTGTTGTATAGAACTTGAATTTATGATATTAGGGCTTCATGTAGTTTCTCTTTAGATGGCTGGTCTTCTATTCTACTCTAATAAACGGCTGATGTCGGACTTATGGTCATTCAGGGCGGCAGGGATCTATAGATCCAATGCCTAAAGAATTAGATGTGGGGGACGGAAGGAGGGCACCGAGAAAACCCATTTTCACTGGTTAGACATAGAATAGTCTATCTTACCAGTGCTCGATTAAACTTGAAAGTTGTTATAACATATTGGTGGAGGAAGAGGAAAGTGTGAAAGGCGTAAAGGTAAGTTAATGCTCTAACGTAGACGTATCCATCATAGTGAGGTTATTTTCCCCTGCCTGAAGGTGGGATTATTGTTTCTACGCCTGTTTTTCAGTAGATGTACGTGAAGAGTATAACTCGAAAAGTTTTCATCTGATTTGGAGGGCCAACCAATGACCAATTGGTTAACTTTGGGTGAATATAACTTATAGGTCAAGGTCGCAATGAAGGTTAACCACTTTCCTTATAATAGTATCAAAGTGGGATTTTGGAAAACGGCCAAAACTCGAGTATCTTGATATCTACCGTATTTTTGAGGGCGAGAAATTGTTTGATGTATATTTTTAGGTTGGTTATTTTAAAAGTCATAAATATTTCTAGTTTGTTATTAGTTTAATCCTTAATGCATCTGCAAAATAAGTAATAATAAAGTGATCATTCAACTTGGAGGAACTTTTATGACCCTAAATGTATCTCCAGATGAATACGTCATTCCATGGATTATAGAACACGTAAACAAGAATATAACAAACTATAGATCAAAAAGCTTCTTAAATAATCCACATTAATCTCTTATATTCGCATTACTATATCGCTTTGTCTCATTTTACTCACATAAGTTTCTTGACCTTTAACCTCAACATTTTAACCCCCCCTCTTCAATTGATATTGCTTAGACATTTTGCTATTTCATACAGTACTGTATAGAAATGTTTTTATGTTAAAAAACTAGTTCGACAACTCAAAACTGTGGATTTAGCTGTATGGTAAATGCTACAAAAAATCTGGCTTTTATTTTTATAATAGAAGTGCCTTTTTTTCCAGAAATATCCCTGTAAAAATTCAAAATATTCAAATATATTACAATATACATTAAATTATCGTGTAGTTAGAGTAGTCACATTGATAATTTATATAATCTTACTTGTATATTAAAATATTGTGTGTGTGTGTGTGTGTGTACACAACACACACTGCACAAAATGTAAACGTCCGCCATTTTGTTTCGGTTGACCACATTGGCCTGAGATAGGTTTCACAAAATTAATTTTTTATATGTATTTCAATGACATACTACTTGAATAATAACTCTGATGTTGACTGTTAGTCACTGATCTTCCTTCTATTGCAGTTTCAACTAAGACGATCCACCATCTGTGTGCGGTTGAGGCTGGTAGGTTCGAGTAAAAATCAGGCTGTATATAAATATTCTTTAAATATATAAAGCACAATTCAACTGATGCATATTTAGTTGCTAGTAGTGTTGGGTCGTTTTTCAAATATTAGCACAATAATAAGATTTCAATATTTTAAAGCGGTTGAAGTGATTTCTGTTGGTGTTTTCTTATATTTCTTATATTAAACGTGCGATATAATGTAAAGATATATAGCTACTAATTTGATCGGCTTTATTATCTTTCACATTGTTGTTAACGTAAAGTTTTGTCTGGTAAAGTGCTATAATCTAGTTTAAAATGTCTCTCTGATATAAACAACCCTTTTTAATGTTTTCATATACAGATCTCTCTTTTGTCCCTTACACTAAATATGCGCTAAATAAGCACTATTATAAAAAAATTTACAAGCTCAATCGTGTAGCTATTAAACGTGAAACGATTTTGTTTTATTACTTTGTAATGATTTCAATGAAACTGATAAAAGTTACATCTAAACAACTTAATCTATAGTTTAATACTCAATCAGTTGTTGTTCAAGTACTTGATGCATCTCGTCCACTAATGTGCCTGTCGTATACCAGCCAGACTGATGAGCCCTGATCATGGGCGTCCGCAGACATTTTTCCAGGTAGGGGAAAAGTAGTGTGAAATTATGAAAAGAATACAAAATTCGCATATATATGCTGAATGAATAAAGAAAGAATTCTGTTTCTCATTTTCCTGGAAATTAGGATCACCTCCATTCTGTGAAGACGAAGTGTCCGTAATTTTTTTCAACATTATTTGTCCTACTTTTCGGGCGAAAAATCGATTGCTTTTTCCTGTGCTATTTTCTGTTTTAAGGCAAACAAACAAATGAATGTAAAACACTATGCAAACATCAGAAGACATTTCCAAGCCTCTTCTTACTTTCAACTGCAAAGCGTAAAGGTTTTTCAAGTGCAATAAATGTAGTCGGTGTGATTGTTGTCGCGATGGAATAACCATTAAAAGAAAACTATAAAAGAGAAGAAGGCAGAGAGTTTACAAAAGAATATACAAATGAAACCAAAAGCTACCGTTGTCTTGAATAGTGAAGATGGTTATTTAGATTAATGAATCTCATCAATTGTCCCCTTTACTGTGAGAATCTTCTCGGTTGTTGTTAGCCAGGGAGCGAAAGGGGCAGATACCCCCCTTAAACTCGTAAGGGTGTCCCAGATGGCAGTTTATGCGAGTCATTTCTAATCAGGCCGGATTAACACATATACGAAAATTAAACCAGTGTATGGAAGTGGAAGGCCCACGTTAGGTCAATCTTTTTTGCCCTTCTCAAGCTTTGTGAAATGACGCCTTTGTTGTTAGCACTGAAATAGCTGTTTAAGTTTTTTTTATGCTTACACTGAAAATATCAATCGACCCTCGTTAAAGGAGGCCAACGTTAACAACCAGTTTGAAATGTATATCAATCGAAAGTAAAATATTTGGTACTACCGGATCTGATGGTGTTAAAATTTATCGTCACATTTTAGGGATTTTTGTTTGGTGAAATCGCGAATTTATGGTTAAGTTAATGATAAAACTTAAAATGGGATCCTGACAAGATAGAACTGTAACGAGATAATTCCAGAGCATCGAAAACCATTATTAATGTTTATATTTTAAAATTCTGCATATGTGCTCTTATGTAAAATAACTTGTTACTGAGCAGCATTTGGCTTACAGAACATTCGTCCGAGAAGATAATCTTTGGCTAAAAGACTTTTACACTCCTTCACGCCCCCAGTGGCACAGTGGTATGTCTGCGGAGTTACAACGCTAGAAATCGGGTTTCGATACATTTGTGCGTAACTACAAACAAACACTCCTTCACTTACGGTTTAATTTTGTTTGTAAGACACGTATTTAAGTATAAACAGACGAATAAATCATGTAACTGAGAACAGTAGGCTTAAAAATGTCACGCAAGCGGCTTTCGAGTGCAACTAAAATATTAATGAATATTTCGTCACAAAACAAAAAGATTCTTTAGAGAAATCAAAAACAACCTATTTTAAAGGTTTGCATAGCAAATAAAACGAATGCTACCACAATGAAAATGGTAACTAGAAACTGCATCACTGCTTGGTACACTCTGTTTGCTTCTCTTTGGATGGACTATTACATTACTGTATTCAACTATGAAGCTATTTTATACTACATTTGTAGAAAAATTGTTTCTTTGAACCAAAAGTTCTTGTATCAGTTAAAAACGTCATTCTTTTTTTTTTTGTTCTTTTTGCACCAGAGTTTGAGCTAGGCGTGGCCTTATTGTAGGTATGCCCAAATTGTAAAATTCTGGTGTTTTGGAGGCGCTATAAAAGTGACCGTCAAATCCCACTAATCAATCAGACAAGAGTAGCTCAGGAGTTAGCGATGGGTGCTGTTGACTGTCTTCTTTCTGGTCTATCAGTTCAAAATTAAGACGAATGTTCAGCGATAGCTCTCGTGTAGCTTCGCGCTAAATTCTGAAACAAACAAACAAAACACTAGCGTTGTTGCTTGTTCATAGCCTCCATAAAAAATAACCTATTCATTTATGGATAAGCCATATTTCAACTATTTTTAATAACATTTCGGAAAATTCTTTTATATAAATATGTATTTCACAATAGAATCTATAAGTTACTACTGCCTATTATCCGAGGGAGTCACTGGCAGAACCTATTGGTCAAATAATAACTACCAACTATGTATGAGTTATTCGTAAGGAATGTACTTCCTAATCTGATAGGTTCACAGTCTGGCCATTAAACCTGTTCATTAGAAATACATGCAGCCTTCATTATGATATTGATAACAGCAAAGATATCCAACTGATGAATGCATTCTAATCATTGAAATTTTTCGTTTTATTGTACATCTAAGTTATATAGTCCTAGCTAATACGGTATACAAAATAAACTTTGATTTATTAGCTAGCCTCTATTAGATTATATTGATAATTATTCAATGTGAGATATTTAGTGTAATACTTTTTTCATATAAGATTGAAATAGTTTGGAATTTCGCTCAGAGCTATTTGAGGGCTATCTGCGCTAGCCGTCCCCAATTTAGCAGTGATAGAGTAGAAGGAAGGCAGTTAGTAACACCACCCTCCGCCACCTGTTGGACTACTGTTTTTGCCAACGAATAATGGGATTGACTGTAACATTACAACACCCTCATAGCTAAAAGGGCGAGCATGTTTGGTGACGGGGATTCGAACCAGCGATCCGCAAATCACGATTCGAGCACCCTAACCACCAGGCTAATGCGTGAAATAGATTTTTATGAGCGTATTTATTCTTCCCTGAAATAATACGATAATGTTTTGAAATTACATGTCTATCAGGGAAGTAGACACTTCACGTGTTTATTACAGGTAATCAGACACTTGAGGAGAGAAAAGCTTTAGACTCCAATTTTTTTTTAATTAACAAAAACAAAACTAACGCATATATTATGAAGAGTAAAGAGGATCATATATGTGATTATGAGCTTTAACTGAGCGAAACTGATCGAGATTGGTGAACCGCGGTTTGTTTACCTCGCGGTGATAGTGTTTTTATAACAAAAATATGTTAAACTCAAACTAAGTAGCTCTCTTCATACCCTGATAATCTGAGAAATGAAGATTTGAACTATAGGCCTACCGGCTCAGCTTGTTCGATGTTAAAAGTTTCTCATTCAAAATTATGCAATTCTCTGAGCGCTGGCCTGATGAAGACATGATGTACTTTGAAACAGGAGTTTTCAAATTTCTTTTTGTAGCTACACGTCAGTTGCTTTATATTACTCATGAACACACGATAGTGAGAACAGCGTTAAGTTCACGCATTTAACCATTCATTCCCCCCTTTGACTGTAACTTGCACAACAGTGAAAAAATGTTGTCAGAATTGGTCACTCAAGAAGTCATTGACCATCTCAAGAGCAGGAATAGGCGGTTAGTAATTTTAGACCACATGCTTAGAAATCCGCTGTACAATTCCCTACTTAGTGTTGAACTTGTAATGCTACTGGGATTTCACTGAATCGTGAAAACAGGGGTCGTTAAATTGTTTAGCGTCATGTTTTCAAGAAATAGTGGTATCTCACTGTAAATAAAACAAAGTACCTTATTCCATGTCAATGATGCTTTTAAATAATAAAACCATATCGGTGTAAATGGAATATTAAAAACTTTTGTCATTTGGGTAACATAGAACTATAGCCAGCTTTTGGTTCATCATTTACACGCAGTGAAAATAACTGGAGTCAAGTTTCCTCTAAATACCATAGACTTTCCACCTTTTGCTATTGTGCAGCAAAGAGAGAAATAACTTAAAAACAGTCCAATGAAGGCTGTGGTTAAGTCAGTTTTGATTCTGTTGCTCTCAATGAAGGCTGTGGTTAAGTCAGTTTTGATTTTGTTACTCTCAATGAAAGCTGTGGTTAAGTCAGTTTTGATTTTGTTACTCTCAATGAAAGCTGTGGTTAAGTTAGTTTTGATTTTGTTACTCTCAATGAAAGCTGTGGTTAAGTCAGTTTTGATTCTGTTACTCTCAATGAAGGCTGTGGTTAAGTCAGTTTTGATTTTGTTACTCTCAATGAAAGCTGTGGTTAAGTCAGTTTTGATTCTGTTACTCTCAATGAAGGCTGTGGTTAAGTCAGTTTTGATTTTGTTACTCTCAATGAAAGCTGTGGTTAAGTCAGTTTTGATTCTGTTGCTCTCAATGAAGGCTGTGGTTAAGTCAGTTTTGATTTTGTTTCTCTCAATGAAGGCTGTGGTTAAGTCAGTTTTGATTCTGTTACTCTCAATGAAAGCTGTGGTTAAGTCAGTTTCGATTCTGTTACTCTCAATGAAAGCTGTGGTTAAGTCAGTTTTGATTTTGTTACTCTCAATGAAAGCTGTGGTTAAGTCAGTTTTGATTTTGTTACTCTCTATGAAAGCTGTGGTTAAGTTAGTTTTGATTCTGCTACTCTCACCAAGATTGTAGCAGAAATAGTCTCAAACTGATAAATAAACATCATCTTTATGGCAGCATAAATATGTTTGTTTGTTTTGAATTTCTCACAGATCTACACGAGGGCTATCTGCGCTAGCCGTCCCTAATTTAGCAGTGAAAGACTAGACGGAAGGCAGTTAGTCATCATCACCCACCGCCAACTCTTGGGCTACTCTTTTACCAATGAATAGTGGGATTGACCGTCACATTATAACGCTCCTACGGTGTTTGGTGGGAGGTGGATTCGAACCCGCGACCCTCAGATTGTCAGTCGAGCGCCCCGACCACCTGGTCGCATAAATAAGAATAAAATACTTGCGTGTACTGTTGTTTGGTAACATCAGCTAAAGCTTTTCAGTTTAATGTTCTTTTTTTTACATTCCTGGAGTTTCTAATGCATACACAGAAATACAAACGCTCTAAAACTTAATGTCTTGACAAACAGAAAGGAAAAACGCATCCCATAATTTTCAGTGCTGCCCCAGGGTGTTCGATTTCTCCACTGAATACGTTTAGATTTTCTTTAGTAATTTATTCTTACACATCTTTAAATCTCGTTACGTGCTGTTAGGTTAGATGCTTTAGTATGTTGTTTTTAGATAAACCAAAGCAACATAAAATGTGTGAAACTATGACTTATCAAGTTATCATGGCCCATCAGCTTTAGCCGACATGGCCCGTCCGTGTAAAGGATGAGACAGTTATTTCAGTGCTCTTTTTCAGAATGACACTGTAATCAATCAAGGTCAACATTTTATATATTCCTTTATCGTTCAAGTGATAAGTATAAGATACTTGAATGTAGAATCTAGTTTATTCTTTTCTATGTGTCGTACTTCCGTATGGGAATGTTCATAATTGTAATCTCTCACTCTCGTAGAACATGCCTTATATGATTGAAAATTCCCCTTTTAGTAAGCTGCCTTGATTAGTTGTGTTATTAATACTTATCGTAATTCTGATTTATAGATGAAACGTATAAAAAACGTGACAAAAAACATCCTTCACCAGCTTAATCTAGTTTACACCTTAACAGTTGTTGTTCATGCAACTGGTAATATAGGTAGCGTTATAATCAGTACTGTTTCGTAGCAACTGGATATGGCATATATAATGTGGTTGACGAATTGTTATACACATATATTCTTCTTTACTTTTACTCGTAAGATCTTAAAATTCCAAAACCTCTCAGCTAAATCGTATATACGTCCTATTAACGTGAAGTTATTATTCATGTATTTTTTCGATTATCATAAAATCAAGGAAATTATTTAAAAAACGTAAATCCTAAGTCCAATTTCAGTCCCGTTGTCCTCTCGATTTTTCTAACTACCCTTAAGGTGTAGTAACAAAACTTACAGCCCATTGTCTTTAATAAATTAACGTATGTAATCATTACTTCAGTACCAGTGGTTTGGGAGACGTCAGTACGAAATAGTACAAGTGGTTTAGTGAACCCGAGGGTCCATGTTTCGCATTCCGTTGCCGTTGAAATTGCTTCACACTTTGCGGCCGCGGATGCGTTATAAAAGTGACAATCAAATCCCATTATTCGATTAGAGTAGCCCAAGAGTGCTATTGACTAGTATATCAGTTCAAAATTAGGGATAGTTGGCGCAGATAGCCCTTGAGTAGCTTTGCGCAAATATCAGAAACAAACAATATGAAACAATCAAGATATTTTGCATCTATATCTCTATTTCTATTTTACCACTTGTTTGTAAAAACTACTCATGTCCACATTTAAATGTTTAAAATAAGAACTTTTATGATGTTTATTTAATCTTTACATTTCTGTATGTCTGGTTGATCCTAGAAATAAAATCATAAGTTTTATAATTTTAATTACAGATAATTCACACACACACAAACAATTTATCCAGTAGTTTTCGTATTATGGGCAGCATGGCGTGGCATAGTGAATAACGTGTTGGGCTGCGGAACGGAAGGTCTGAAGTTTAAGACGTGATGACGCTGATCACGATCCACAGTTTTAGCTGTGGGTGCGTTCTAAAAGTGACAGTTAACCCCATTATTCTGTTTGAAAAGCTGAACCTTATGGTGGCGGGTGAAGCTGGTTGACTCTCCTCATTTCAGTGTTTCAAATTAGGGACGGCTATACTTCAACCCTTGAGGTTACTGACCTGGTCGTTTAATTCACGTGAGCATAATCTGCTGTCAGGTTGATAATTCCAAGTCTATTAGCACCTTAAGTATACAAATTAGCAGTTTATCCTCTCAGAATAATAACACTGTTTTTCCAGTTCTTAATAGTTAATTTTTCTAGAGAAAGATTTGATGAGTCTAGGTATCCATGGTAGCAGCGAGTTTACCCAACTGATGACATAGAGCAGAGTGGTCATTAAGAGCCGAAAACACCGCTAGCAGCGAGTTTACCCAACTGATGACCTAGAGCAGAGTGGTCATTAAGGGCCGAAAACACTGCTAGCAGAGAGTTTACCCAACTGATGACCTAGAGCAGAGTGGTCATTAAGGGCCGAAAACACTGCTAGCAGAGAGTTTACCCAACTGATGACCTATGGTAGAGGGGTCATTAAGGGCCGAAAACACCGCTAGCAGCGAGTTTACTCAACTGATGACCTAGAGCAGAGTGGTCATTACGGGCCGAAAACACCGCTAGCAGCGAGTTTACCCAACTGATGATTTAGGATAAAGTGGTCTTAGAAGCTTTTTGTAGTTTGCCTGTTACTCATAATTAAGACTATGTAGTATTAATTTTGATTATTCTTGTAGAATTTTTAGAAATTTTCTTCAAAATTATCAATAGGACAAATGTAATTTACAAATTGGCAAATAGAACATTTTTGGGGCAATCTGTATAATTCTTGGAGCACAAATTAAGCGTGAAACCCTGCAGAATCTACCAACCTCCCTAAAT
>NW_013665954.1:153264-168913 GCF_000517525.1 Limulus polyphemus | reverse complement strand
GGTGGGACGGGGATTGGAACCCACGACCTTCAGATTGCGAGTCGAGTGCCTTATCCACCTGGCCATGCCGGGCCTTCAAGCAGGAAAATGGAATAATAAGCATTCTATATACAAAGATTAATGTGAAATGTGTGGTAACCTACTGACTTAATTGTAAATATTGTAGTTTCAAATCAAGGTAACATTACGGTGTCTTTGTTTTTAATTAATTGGTAAATTTGAATTTATTTAAACATTATTCAAAAATAACATTTTAAAATGTTTAATTTAAACTTCACATATGCTGCCCTTGCTCAAGTTAATTGCGACTTTTATTATTCTATGTTGATCTAGATTAGCCACTGGTCTATAAATCCTTATTCTTTGCTAATCCAAAAACTGCTTTGTGTATCAAATTTATAGTCAGATAATGAAAAAAACAACAACAAAAAACAAACACCATAACATCAACTACTTGCGATTGGCGGAACGAATTCGAACTCAAAATAAAATCGTTCCTTAATGCTAGCCCAAGTTATCTTTATTACTTAAACAGCTGAAACGGATTATAAATTATTTCATTGTTGGAAATGGTTTTTCGTGCGTGAAGAATGTTCATGTTTCGAACTTTGAAAACAGTGAGGTAATAAAACTACAGAGATATGCCGATAATAGTCGACTGTATAACATAAGTAAGACTGGATGTGGAATTGCCAGTTTGCCACAGTTTATAACGTTCAAAACAAGATTGTATCATTTAAACAAGTATGTTCGAAGTTCTTTCTATCGTCTATATAACTCAATCTAATTATCTATCGCCACATGACCTATATCCAAGTTGTTAAATATCTTTATTTTTTAGGTATTGTATTTCAATTTTCTTGATTCTTTAACGTTACAAAGTGCAGGAGAGTCAGGTCAAATAAGAAGTATTTTGTGGTATTGTACTCATAAGGTTCGTCCTTACCAAGACCACCACGCTAAATGGGTCATAACGAAAAACTTCAGGTGTGTTCACGCAGCCACTAGTGTTATAAACGAAATATACAGCAACATCCCTGGTCTAGAAAATAAGCGACAAATGAGGACTTTGTATATATGTTAGAGTCGGGCGTGCCCAATGATTAGCGTGCTTGACTGTGAATGAGGAGGGTACACGGTTCGCGTCCCGTTACAACAAAAAATAAAATCTCGCATCGCCGTTTGGGACTTTGGACGTGTTATAAGATCAACAGTCAAATCCCACTATTCGTTAAGATGGGCCCAAGAATTGGCAGTGGGTGCTGTTGACTAACTGCCTTTCCTCTAGTTGTGTAGTTTTCTGCGAATATACGAAACAAACAGTTTATATGTTATTAATATTATATTTATATGTTATTTATATTAAGTGGCAGTGGGTGCTGTTGACTAACTGCCTTTCCTCTAGTTGTGTGGTTTTCTGCGAATATACGAAACAAACAGTTTATATGTTATTAAAAAGTTAAAATTCAAGGAACTTGTGTAAATATTTAAACTATATTAAAATACTTAAACGATCAACATTGTTTAATACACAATTGAAATCTTTATTTAAAGAATGATAGCGTGAAAAACAAATATTGTGCAACCATATAAATAAAGCCATGGTTGCACAGTATTTATTTTTCACATTCCTGAGGATGACGCGAATCGACGTTGAAATGTATAAAGTGTCTTTAGGACCGTTGATCGGTCTTTGAAAACAGATTTGAATTGTGTATTATACAGCGTTGATCGTTTGGGTATTTCAATATAGTTTATATGTTAACTATATTTTCGTACAGAGTTTTCAACATGACTTAACTAGCTCGCTTCACTTTATTTCGATTAGATTCCTTCAAATTTTCAATTAAGAGCAACCTAAAAATTTCAGACAGTAATGTATATTTTATCCTATTCATTTTGTGTTTGTTATGACTTGTTTTCTCGAAATTGAGGCCATTTTTAGTTTAGAAAATGTATTCATTGTTTTGTTTCAACACATGCTACCATATATGGCTCATCGGTAAGCTTGAAGGTTCGTAACGCTAAATTTCAGGGTTCGATCCCTGCAGTTGACATTGCGCGTATAACTCATAGCATAAAACACGTTCTTATATTAAAATCATAACATAGTATTCAAACACGGCTATACAAAGCACAATTTTGAGATATATAAACTGATCTGAATATAAAAATAAAACTACCTTGGTGTTTTTTTCTTCTGATTTTCTGAATATTTGTTTATATACTTGTTCAGTTCATTTTATTCTTATATATTATTGCTTTCGTTTAAAAGAACTTTACTGAACAGACTACGAGCAATGTTTCAGGTTTTTCGTTTCTTCAAGCGGCTTTATTTTATTGTTAAAACTAATTACAAACAACATTTTTACAGCGTGAACAAATTAAATTTTACTGTAAGAAAACATGAAATGTATTGTGAAACATTACGAATTTTGAAACAGTGAAAGGTGAAATAATGGCGCTGTCTGATTGTAATATTTCATTCATTCAAACTTCCATATTTTATATCTTTTTCTCATTTATTACTGTGTTATTAAAAGACGAGTGTTAGGTCACTATTTATCCTGCCTGTAGTGAAACGAGTAAATTTGAAGTATTTTACCAAACTTTCTAATTTAATGGGACAAAATTCTGAAAAAGGTGACTTAGGTATTATTTGTTCAAAAACAGGCAGTGTTTGTACGAAATGTTTTATTCTACTCGTCAATAAACAAGCGGCAAACGTAAGTTTGGACAAGGATTTTTTTTTATTTAAATAAACCACATTTACTCAAAGCATAAGGACACACACACACACTTGACCTTTTATATTCTCCTTGTTTTCAAATATGTTAATAATATCTAGCTTTCTGAGACAGCCACATATAGGGAAACAAACTTCATGATCAACTTGTATTTAGTTTTATGTTAACGTTCATACGACATTGAAATCGTTAGTTCTAGTCTACTGGCATCGACTCCAGAAGTAATGTGTTACCATTTTCATCCGCTTGTGCCATTGAAACGGGAGTTTAGCACCATCTCGGCATGAAATGGATTTTACTTTGATTCATTTTCATCTACAGTCTGTTCAATTTATTTTATTCTTCTGAGACAGCAGTACCTAACATTTTTTCTTATTCGTAAGATGGTGACCAATTAAATAATTATGTTGCTTGCCCAAGGTCGGCTTAAAAAATCACCAAAGATTTGTAAAAAAACAACAAAAAAAGTAATGTCACGGTACCTCCTACTTTATAGTGTGTTGTACCATATATATATGTAATTTTAATGAATTATAACGCATTTGTTTATTTTACCTTAGATATTTCCATGTATGGTTATGATGTTGCTTTATAAACTTCTCACCTACTGGTGCAAAAATTAACATGGCCCAGTGGTCAGGAAACATTATTCAGAGACATCTATATAAATATAACAGTACTGTCTGTTGTCTGTTATATGCACATGTAACTATTTCGCAGGGTGTGGATCGATCTTCGCCAAAACTGGTATGAAGGTTCATTGGGTCCATGGAGAGATACATACAAATTTTCAGTTTTGCATTTTGTCCTAAGATAATATTTCATTAATCATGAATTTACATAACTTCAGCCCAGGGGACGGGTACTCCAGCTAGTATACAATAAGAAAGCTTTCATTTTGAACAATGTCTTACACCATCCGTTCTTTTATTAGGTTTTAGAAGCCAATTCACAGTGGAGATGGTTTTTTGTGTGTTCTTGTGTATCTATTTTTTATTGAGACATTTTTTTAACTGTTTGTGATGATTCTTGTATTTCAGCCCCCAGTGGCACAGCGGTATGTTTGTGGACTTACAACGCTAGAAACCGGGTTTCGATACCCATGATGGGCAGAGCACAGATAGCCCATTGCGTAGCTTTGTACTTAACTAAAAACAAATCTTGTATTTCAACTGAAATTTCTGACATGTCTCAATGATATATCGCCATCTAGTAACCAGACGTAAAACTAAAAATAAGTTGGGATGTGGAGGGTTGAAGGAGGAACCTGTTTGTTTTAGCAAAAAGTGACCTCCGCTCTGTCTACCACGGGAAATGAACTTCGTATTTTAGCATGGAAGTCTAAACTTACCGCTGACCCACTTGGAAACGGGAGATTAAAAATTACATTAATTTGTCTTATCAGGGCTACAATTATACTCAATATTTGATAACGATTTTATGTACAGAATTTGTCAATGTCTTAAATAAAGTGCGTTAACCTTTTAGATTGTTGTTGTTAAGCCCAAAACTATACAAAGGGCTATCTGTGCTCTGCCCATACTGGGTATCGAAACCCGGTTTCTTACAGTATAAGTTCGCACACATACCACTGAGGGGCAACTTTTCAGATTTCTAATTTATCACGCACAAACTAATAGACATAAACACAGCCACACACGTTTCGATTTCGTGACATTTTTGTTTTTTTTTGTTAGGTCTCTTAGTTTTAAAATGGTACAATCTGGTTGAAAGGGTTTTATTTTATTTATTTAACTTAGAGGTTAACAGGTTCTCACTAGTACCTCGATAAAATCCAGAAGAAATAGAAATGAAATTTTACAATTAAATTCGGAATTGTAATTTCTTTTACTTTTCTCAGTTATTTTTTAAAAAAATATTTATTTGTTTTTAACTTGGTTAATAAATTTCGCGCAAAGTTATTTGAGGGTCATCTGCACTAGCTGTCCCTAATTTTTAAGTGATAGACTTCGGGGAAGATAGCTAGTCAATACCACTCCCCGCCAACTCTTGTTACCCTTTAACAAAACATAGTGGGACTGACTGTCACATTATAATAAAGGCTGAAAGGTCTAGCGTGTTAGATGACCAGTTTTGATCCCGCAACTGTTTGGTGGATTATCTATCGATTCTTTTTGCATGATATTCCAAGAAAAGTGATTAAAGTTGATGGTTACATTAATTCTAAGACGGACCGGGCGTAGGTACGTGATTAGCATGTTCTGGCTGTGAATCAGAGGCTTTATTGTTTGCGTCTCGTTGCCACAGAAATGCGCTCCGCTCTTTGGATTCGTGGGTGTGCTATAAGACAGAAAGTCAAATCCCACTATTCCTAATAATTAGCAGTGGATGGTATTGACTAGTTACCTTCCATCTAGTCTTATCAGATGAAAATTAGGGATCTCTAGTCGTAGATAACCTTTTGTTTACCTTTGTGAGAAAATTCTGGAACAAACAAACTTTCATGAAAAATGACTATATATGTAACTGCAGAATGAAACTAGGCCTCGGTAAAGGATGGGTTAGCCTCCTAGTGGCACAGTGGTATGTCTGCGGACCTATACTGCTAGAAACCGGGTTTCGATACCCGTGGTGGGCAGAGCACAGATAGCCCCTTGTGTAGCTTTGTACTTAGTAACAAACAACAAGGACGGATTAGAATCTTGTTTGTTTATGAAAACGAAATGAAAAAAAAAAACATTACATGGTACGCTGTTCAAATATTGACAGTTATAAAGATAATTGATATGCAGATTTGTTTGTGAAGCTTATTAAGTTCGAGTGAAACACTGATGCCCTATTATTATCATTTCATCATGTTTTTATTCACATCTGATGTTTTCTGAGTTATTGTCGTTGTTTTTTGTGGTTTTAAGAAAAATAACCTTTTTAGGTGCAATGTATTTGTTCTTATTTTTGCTCTTACCTTACTTACAACTTCATAAAGTAGCTCTTTGTTTCTAAGTCTTGCCTTCTTTATAAGTATACAATAAATATAAAAGTCAAAAAATGCTGTTATATTTTTCGATTGTACATGGATGCTTTGTATACCTTACATCATAAACATCACAAATAAAATGTTGTAGACTGAAGGAACGGGTGTGGCCTAATGGTTAGCATGATGGACTGTGGAATTAGGAACTGCTAGTACAGATAGCTCCTTTGTATTTGCCAGAATATCCGAAACAAACCAGTCTCTGTTGATTCCCTATTAGCTTAACCATGCAAGAAAAGGCTGGCTGGTGCTTCAAAAATCTTTCCGATTCAAAACTGAAACTTAATTTCATTCTAGTCAATATTAAACAATATTATAAATATAGTGCGCTATTTGATGAAAGATGGTGAACCTTATAGTTGGTAAACCTAAACGGATGGTGCCAAGTATGAATAACTATAAAACAGTTAAAAACAGCTAAAGAAGAGGTTAAAAAAATAAAACACAAGAACGATGAAGTACCATTTTAGCTGTTTTTAATTCTCCCATGATTTAAAGTGTGAAGCAACTCTGTTTTACTTTTTCAAGATTGAAAACCTATAGAAAAAAGGGCACACTTGGTTAACGAAACGGAAGTTTTCGTGTGTATACAAAATAGATGACTAAATATTGAGATGATGAAAAAAAACGGATTTTAATTTTGTAAGTTTTGGACGAGTCGTTGTTTAATGGAATAATAACTTTTTCATATCTCCATCTCTGTTTGTATTTATATAACTCATTCACTACCTTAGCGTTGTTTGCATGAAAAACACGATAAAATAATTTTGTCTCTTTCCTCCCCTCTGAGCCTACATGGCTTGGTGGCTAGTGTGCTCGACTCGCGGTTTCGAATCCCCTTCGCCGAACATGCTCGCCCTTTCGACCATAGGGGCGTTGTAATGTGACGACCAAACCACTGTTCGTTGGTAAAAGATTAGCCCAAGAGTTGGCGGTGGGTGACGTTAACTAACTGCCTTTCCTCTAGTCTATCACGGGAAAATCATGAAAGTCTAGTGCAGATAGTCCTCCTGTAGTTTTGCGTGAAATTCAAATCAAACCCTCATCTTTTCACAAAGAATAAAAACTAATGTCGGCTATACTCTCTACACGGATTTAGAAAACTAAAATCTCGAGAAAAAGCCAAGGTCGGTTAAACATATTCAGTATTTAGCTTAGCACTGCTAGTGATATTAGTGACACAGTGACCTACATAATGGAGACACAACTTGAATTAGCTCACCAGGTATATTGTAAGGGCGTGTCGACTAACGGTAGCCTTAGTAACTTGCGTTGCTTATGGTGATTTAACAGTCCGAAGGCCACATTTTTTTTTACCAAGGAAAAAACAGGAACGATTAATTTTGTGTGGTAAAGAATGTTTTTTTTCTTCTTCTAAGTTTGTTCACAAGCATGGGTAGAAAATCGATGTATAAATAATAAAGTGGAAACAGCTAGAGTAATAAATAAGAGTTCCGTATGGAGAAACCTTTGCCATTAAACTTTTGTATTACTGATGATTTGAAATAAGCGAATAAGAAAAGCTTCCTCTTTCCAGTGTACCATAGAATATTGTTTAGGTCTGTTTGCTGTGGGCTGCAGAACTATCAAACATCCAAAAGAATAAAAATATTAATGTCAATTTTTGTCACAATAAAAACATTTATTAACTTAAAAGCAACACTTTAGCAAAATTAGAAACCCTTATTGGACTATGTTGCTTGCTTGTTTTCTATATTGTGAGTTGGCGTTCTGTCACTCTCACTTTTTTAACTCCCTAAATCTTAAAATAACAACGGTTCTTTTAAGATTAGTCAGATTTTGTTTTTTTGAAATAACTCTCAAGAAACACCGAATATTTGAACGTATATAATATCAGAATCTTCTGTAAAGTTCCCGCGTACTGTGTGAAAGCAACAACTCTTAATAAAGGGTTTGGTTTGTTTTAAATTTAGCGCAAAGCTACACGAGGGCTATCTGCGCCAGACTTCCCTAATTTAGCAGTGATATACTAGAGGGAAGGCAGTTAGTCAACACCACCCACCGCCAACTCTTGGGCTACTCTTTTACCAACGTATAGTGGGATTGACCGTCATATAATAACACCCTCACGGCTAATAGGGCGAGCATATTCGGTGCCAGAGATTCGAATCTGCAACCCTAAGATCGCGAATCGAGCGCCTTAACTACCAGACTATGCTAGGTCTCCTTAGTAAAGGAAAACTTATACGTGTAAAGGAAAAGATCTTTACAATTACTTATTTGTCTGTAATAAACATAATAGCATTATCATCACCTGTGTATATTACTCTTTAAATAAAAATATGTTTTAGTACACCTCCTACAGTTTTTCCGGGGTCATCCTAAAGGAACGAGGCGAGGTTAGATAATAAGAAAGTAAAATACATTTTATATAGCTTATGATAATATTTAATATATATATATATATATCTTTTATTGCGTCGTCAGTAAGACATCTGAAATCTTGCCAGTAATTGTTAGACATCAGGAAGTGAACGCTCAGACACAGAAACACCAGGTTAAAAAAAAACATACATGCCCTCGGGATACATTCGTTGCGAACATAACTACCTACCAACAAGAACTGATCGTTTGTATGGACAAAGGAAAATGGTATCATACTTTCAGCTCTTTCTCTAATTTTTTGCATGTGCTTTATAAGTGCAATTTTGGATTTAGCAGGTCGTTTATTTTATATTTAAAATTCGGTTTTGTTGCTTAACTCTTTCATTAAATATATTAGTAAGAGAGTTTTGTACGAAACAAATAAAGAAATGGGTTACATGATTTCTTACATGCTGACCTATGCATTTTGAATAATATACTTATATATATAAAATAATAATGACAGTATAATAATTACAAATGAAGAACACAGCTTCTCAAATGCAGTTGTTGATATTTTGAATAGGGTTCCTTTGAGTACACGGTTCAGTTTTATCAGGCAGTTGCATCTTTAATAAAAAATGTTAATAAAACAGTCATTCTCTATCCTAATCCACATTATTTTACCCCTAGCATGATTTTTTTTTTACCGTAATTGGCCGAGAGCTTATCACGTTGTATGAAACATTTTTCAATGTTTCATTGAAAGCTGGGCAGCAAATCGCATCAAAGGTGCCCGATTGTCAAGGCCTTTGCCATGCATGCGTGACGTCGTTGCAGAACTTTGAAGACGACAATTATTTTGCTGCTCAGTGAAAAGACACGGATTCATTTTACGGGTTTGAGCAAATTGTTTGTAATTAGGCGTAAGATTTCAGTTACTCACAGATGAACAGTTGCAGAATTGTTTAGGCAGTAGAACTTTGCAGATGACAATTATTTGCAGCACAATGAAAATAGTTGATTGAGTTTGGCCTAATTAATAAACAACGTCGGAAATCTCGCTAGCATTCTAAGCAAATTTGTTAAAACCTTCAATGCAGGTCCCAGTATGTAGGATAAATATACTATGTGACAACGTAAGTTAATTACATTTTAATAAAACTCAAAATAGAAGGAGCTGAGGGGAAAATAAAATAATGATTGTGTGGTTATTTCGGGTAACAGATCATTTGCTGTCTTCGGGCTCACTCCCGAGAAGTCCCTGCGTTAATCCGGCACTAGTTAGGCTTAGCTGGCTTTGACGTTTTTTGTTGTAGGGAGCAAATATAGGTCATTTATTCCAGTCACTTTATTCAAGTTGTTGTTGTTTGTAATTAAGCATAAAGCTATAAAAGAGGCTATCTGTGCTCTGCCCACCACGGGTAATTTATTCAAATGATTATCTCCAATTGAAAATGGCGAATTTATTCTATTTTCGCTTGTAATTATACTTGATGAGACGTCACTATCGGTATGATCACGCTATCTATTTCCGACATAGCGTCCCAAACAGATGTCACGTTACTTAAGTTACTTGCCTGCATACAGCTTATACATTGATAATATATGTTTAGGCTTGTTGAAAAGACATTTTCGTGCTCATTATCAAATTCCAGATGGCTGGGTATGGCCTAGTGACCAGTGTTGCCGGACTGTGAATTCAAATGTTAGTTTTCACGTCCCATTGCCGTAAAATGTGCTCTGCACTTTTTGGCCGTGGATGCTCTATAAAAGAGTGACAGTCAACTCCCACTATTCAGCCAGATAAGAGTAAGCCAAGTGTTGGTTATAGTTGTTGTTGACCAGCTGCCTGGATAGCTCTTTGTGTAGCTTTGCGTTAAAATTCTGAAACAAGCAAATATTTACTTGGTAAATATTCACACATGACTGTGCAGTTAGCTTTTATAAATGGAATTATATAAAACGAGTTGTCACAGGCTTGCTGAACTTTGACCTTTCATACTGTATTTTATAAAAGCAGGTAAAATATATTCTAGAAGATATTGATTTCTGAATTTTTTTCTACTGTACCACTTCTTGGTGGCATTGAAATATCTGAAAAATCGTCCTGGATCCACATTTTCTTGCTTCCAAGTTTGTTAATTGTTTCAAAGTTATCAGCAACTCGTAACATAAGCAAAAATTTATTTATTCAATGAAGAATTTGGTATGATATAATGAATTTAAAAAAGGTCTAACTAATTAACCCTTAACTAAAAGATGAGGTGTGTGTGTGTGACCCAAAGCGTTTTCATTTAATAATAATATTGAATTTTTTTTGTGTTCTCGTAGTTTGGTGGAACCTATGAAAACAAATTAAGTGTGTTTTTCAGGAAATCATACTAGTTCTAAAAATACTTTGCGTTATTTGTGATGCTACCCTAACACTTATTTATTCATTATTTATTTATTAATTTGGTATGAAGGTTTAGTGAAATGTCATCTACAACAGTTTTAGGACGTGAAGATCACCCTGCACTAGAGCGACAGAGATGGAGGGAGTACCCTAGAATACTAGGCTTGGTCAACTCAGAACTGACCTTAGTCTGTCAGTGGCCTTCAATGTGCTAGACTTGGTAAACTGCGTGTTGAGCTAAAGGCTGGTGGCATTAGTATACCAAGGACAGGAAATCCAACATCACCATTCAAGAGTGTAAACTTTAGGGCTTATGAAGCTAGAATTCAGAATTCGATCCCTGCATAGAACACAGCACAGATAGCCCATTGTGTGGCTTTGCACTAAAATAACACAAAGAAACAACAGCGTAAAAATCCCATCTCTTTGAAACATTCAGTAAAAACCTGTTTTGGCTGTATCATCTATCAAAAAAAGATGTTATCAACTACAAAGTAAAACAAAACCAAAAACAATATATATTAAGATGTTACGACTTTGTAAAGTGACAAAAATTCATATCTTGTGAAAAAAAGATATCTACATTGAATATATTTGATGAGGGAATCCGAGTATTTTCTAAAGAATTTGAAAAAAAGTTCACAAAATTTAAACATCACACGACTTCACAACACATTCAACACGGAAATAAATAGAAAATACACGCAAAACGGAAGGTACACCAATTGTACACAGCATCAAACACAAAACACATGCATGAAAAATATTATTTTCCGTTCACCTAAATAAATAGTAGCTGAAATAATCTAAATTTCAATTTATTTTAAAGTTAAATAGTTTTCCAGAAAAAGATGTTAATAAATCACTGAAAGAAGTAAGACAAAATATCACTCGCCAAGGAAATACAAAATGCACAAGATAATGAAAAAAAAGAATGTTTCCTTTATTTTTATTCAACGTCCATCCTATCCATGGACGCCCGCAGGAAGGGGCAAGGGGGGGTCACTTGACCCCCCCGGATTTTCAAAAAAGAGAAAAATACTAGATATGTAAAATTATGTAAAATTCTATGTTAGTGGAAAATCATAAGGTATTTGTATTTCGATTTCATAATTTTTCAAACTTGAGTTACTTGACCCCCCTAATTTGTTTGATGCGGGCGCCCTTGATACTACCATACGTGACATTTCTTTTAAACAATTAAAAGGGCAGTCATTTTACCAACTTTTTCGCTGAAGAAGTGAGACGTCTTGGCTAATGATTCCTTACTAATGGGGCCCGGCATGGCCAGGTGGTTAAGGCACTCGACTCGCAAGCTGAGGGTCGCGGGTTCGAATCCCTGTCACACCAAACATGCTCGCCCTTTCAGCCGTGGGGGCGTTATAATGTGACGGTAAATCCCACTATTCGTTGGTAAAAGAGTAGCCTAAGAGATAGCGGTTGGTGGTGATGACTAGCTGCCTTCCCTCTAGTCTTTCACTGCTCAATTAGGGACGGCTAGCGCAGATAGCCCTCGTGTAGCTTTGCGCGAAATTCAAAAACAAACAAACAAACCTTACTAATGGTATAATTATTCGGACTATTATTCTCGTCTTTATTATGTGTATTACTATTTTCACAACATTTCGACCAGGGAAATCTCCGGCCGTCATCAGTTGCTATATCAGACATTTTTTATGCGTCACAGCCAGAAAGCTTTTTTCTGGAATTACCAGGATTCGAACCCCCCAAACCTGTGATCCCGAATACGACGGCTGGAGAATTCAGCGGTCGAAATGTTGTGAAAATAATAATACACATAATAAAGACGAGAATAATAGTCCGAATAATTTTACCATTAGTAATACTAACACCTTGTCTCAATCATTCCGCAAAACTAATGATTCCTTTTTCAGTTATCAGAGAGAAGCTGAAGTTATTTACAGACCGTTGAATTTTTAATCTGAATAATATAGTTCTATCTACCAACAACGACCCCTTAAATTGTAGGTAACGTTTTGGACTTTAAGAAAAACCCTTAATTATTGACTTATACCTTATTCAGGGATTTATTTTTTTACGTGCTAGATCCTTTAGTGATTTGATAAAACGGGTTATAATACTTGTATATGTAATTCAGGGAAAAAATGGAAACATGGTAATGTCGTTTTACGTTCCTTAACTTTTCTCTCTGACACGCCAAAGCTGAACGAATTTTAATTCTCTAACTGTTTGTTTGTAGTTTAAGTACAAAGATACACAATTTACTCACCACGGGCATCGAAATCAAATTTATAGCGTTATAAGTCCTCAGACTTATTGCTGTGCCACTGGGGAGCTACTCTAACCGCTCGTGAGTCTATCAACAGGCAATATTAGTTAGTCCTGATTAAAAGACCACAGTTTTTGAAAGCAACACGATGATTTAACTACTTACATGTTATGCAGAAAAAATTTTGAATAGTACGTTGTAACTAGCGGTAAAACATTCTTATCTTTATTTAGTCCCTAATTTAGCAGTGTAAGACTAGAGGGAAGGCAGCTAGTCATCACCACCCACCGCCAACTCTTTTACCAACGAATAGTGGGATTGACCGTCACATTATAACGCCTCCACAGCTGAAAGGGCGAGCATGTTTGGTATGACAGAGATTCGAATCCGCGACCCTCAGATTGCGAGTCGAGCGCCCTAATCAAAATATTAAAACACTCAGATGACCTTAAACTCCACACCCATTCTAATCAGATATAAATAAACAATGATTAAACTGATTCATTAATTCCCCTCATCTAAAAATATTTGATAAACGACATTAAATAATTATATTGAAGTTCAGCTTCGTAATCGTTATATTGTTCATTATTTTTATGGCATAAAGAAGAGCCCTTCTCAGTTTTTTTTTGTTGAAACACGGAAACCAGGATAATGTACCGGTTACGTGCACTTGGAGAAATGCGTAACTTCCACGTGGCTCTATCCATCGGGTTTCTTTAAAATATAAAGAAATGGTTTTAAACACTGTAAGAGAAAATAAATATTTGATCATCGTTTCAGCCATACGACACCTATCGAGCAGTCCTGGGAGCGGGTGGCCCTACGGTAATGCTCTGGATTTTGGAGCTGGCAAACCGGGTTCGAATCGCAGCGGTACCACAAAATAAGCTGTGGGTAACTTATAATAGTGATAGTCACTCTCTTAGAATGGATGATGGATGGTAAGGTGCTTCTGATTGGTTATCTTCCCTATGGTCAGTAGTTCAAAATTACGGAAGGCGACATGTAGCCTTAGTCGCTTTGCTATAGATGCAAAGTACAGATACGATAAATCTAGACGAAAGTCGTTTAACAGAAACGTTGAAACTTAATTAGTTTTACCTTACATTCAATTCTGACAATTTCTTTGTGTGTTACGATTTTATTACACTGTAGCCACAACTGATAGTTAGTCGGTTTAAATTGTGTACTTTTGTTATTTTATCTGAACTAACCCTCCAGTGGCTCAACGTCCAAGTTATGCTTTTATTACAGTCCTTCTACACTTGTCATACGTATAACAACAAGCACATGTGTAGAGTTACTCCCCAACCTTTTGTTTGTTAGTTGGTTAGGAACGAAACTACACAATGGGATATCTGTGCTGTACAAGTTGCAGGGACCAAAACCCAAATTTCAGCGTTATAAATCCTCATGATTTCCCATGAGCCACCGGAAAAACCTCAATCTACCAGCTACCAATCTACCAATCAACCAGTGGCATAGCGATATGTCTGCAGACTTACAACGCTACAAACCGGGTTTCGATATCCGTGATGGGCAGAGCACAGATAGCCCATTGTATAGCTTTGTGCTTAACTTCAAACAACAATTATCTGAACTAAAATATATAAATAAAGAAAAAAGTGTAAGAACTGTAATGCGTTAAATTTTATTTATGTCAAAAGTTACGGATCTGTAAACAGGACGATATTTTTATTCATCACAGGACTCAAGCTCAATTTAGACACTCGGTTAAAACGGCCAAGCTTATCATAAATCATTTTATCTAAAGCAAAAACTCACAATCACTTGACCTTAACCCAATATTTCTTGTTCCGCATTTATGGACAGTAGGTTAAAATGAACTCCGCCTACAGTTTCTGATTTCTGTCGCCCACGTTAAAGCTACCACACATTAACACAGTGACACACTTGTTGTGTGCTGTACGATAATCGTTTGAAGCACGGTGAGCGGAGGCGTGAAATCCTATAAACTTTAAACTTTTCAAAAGTCACAGAAGTAAAATAATTACGCTAAGAAAAATTTAAGTTACTATTTGGTGAAAAACTGCTAGGCTGTTCTTTCCGCTGGTATTTATTAAGAAATTTCATAGTCAACAACGACGGAACGAATACGTGATATGCACCACGTATGGTGACCCTGTGTGTGTGTGTGAATCCATGGCTTCAGAGTTTCACGTGTTCAGAGCAACCGTCACACTCGAAGATACTATTTTTCTCTGTATAATAAAAACGCAAAAGTAATCCTATGAAAGGGATACAGTAACGTTTCAAAGGTCGTATCTATAACATTATCATGCCATTGTGAGCCTTATATGCCTGATGTAAACAAAATGACCTAACACGCAAGGGTATATATTGTAAATGTAGCTTTCATTTTATAGCACGTGTTGTTCCATGTAACAATATACGTATATGCACAATTTGAAGTGATTTGTTAGGCCTTATCAGAATAGTTCCAGCTCTCCATTACGGAGAACTGAGTTCGAGTCCATGTCCAAAAAAAAACAAAAACACACACACACACACGAAAAAGCTTTCGAAATGAAATAGTGACAAGGGATCCGTACCGTATTAAAAAATTATTGTTTATTTATAAGTTAATGGTTGGAAATAAAAGTGATTCATGACAAAAAAAAAAAAAAAATTGAGAAAGCAGCTTGTTCTTCGAAAGGCTCGTATCTGTGTCAAAAACTCTGACTATGCCACCTAATCCATTGCGAGAAGCTTTTATCGCACTAGGCTTAATAAACTTCAGTTAAACAAGACAAAAATAATTAATTTTTGCTCGTTATTAAAAAAATATTTATCTGTTTACTATTTACGATGTTTTTACAAGTATATTAGGTCGTCAAGAAATTAATGTCGCATTTTTTAGTTGAAAAAACCCGAACAGCTTATATGTCAAAACAAAACATTTATTAAAT
>NW_013665954.1:148744-152340 GCF_000517525.1 Limulus polyphemus | reverse complement strand
ATTTAATAAATGTTTTGTTTTGACATATAAGCTGTTCGGGTTTTTTCAACTAAAAAATGCGACATTAATTTCTTGACGACCTAATAGTTAAAAATCCAACGTGTTTTAAGTTTTAATTAAAACAAACTATTTATTCTTCCACTTTTGTCTTCAATTCCTTCATTGTGGTGTCACAAGATAAACACCAATGATAGGAGAAAGAGGAATGTGATGTCACAAAATAACACCAATAATAGAAGAGAGAGGGATGTGATGCTACAAGATAAACACCAATAATAGGAGACAGAGGAATATTATGTTACAAAATAACACCAAAATAGAAAACAGAGGGATGTGATGTTACAAAATAACACCAATAATAGAAGAGAGAGGGATGTGATGCTACAAGATAAACACCAATAATAGGAGACAGAGGAATATTATGTTACAAAATAACACCAAAATAGAAAACAGAGGGATGTGATGTTACAAAATAACACCAATAATAGGAGACAGAGGGAGGTTATAAGATAAACATTAATAATAGGAATCAGAGTTCTACTTGACCGAACAGCATACTGTCATCTGAATATAGGATTTTACATCCTTTCCTATCTTATAGTAAAACAATCGAAAGGTGGTTCATTATTTACGAAGTTCAACTATGATATTTTGTCAGTTTTACAAGAATTAAATTATATATATTTAAGATGTTGTCATTTATCGAAATAGACAAATTCGTTAAGAGCAGCACTTTTGATCATTCCAATCTATTTAGTGGCAATGACTTCGTTAAAGGACTTAGCGTGCGTCACTACTAACGAAATCTGAACCAATTTCGCCTTGTAGGCCTCTATTTTTGAAAAGTATAATTATTATACTTTTTGAAAGGGTTTAACCCCAAAACGTTTATACGTTATATTGAACATTACATCAATATAAGAGGCCCCAAGGTTCGAGCATATTTGTCCCTAATTTAGAACTGCTGGATAAAAAATTAACACCTCTACTATCTCACTACGTTCAATCAGAAGAAACAATGGAAGTTAGCATCTAACAACTCGATTATTCGAGTCACTTGTTGACTAGAGGGAGGGCAATTTCTTGTTATGCGATTTAGCTGTAATAAAATTATTAATGTCTTGCCCAGACCAGATGACATTTTTTAAAATGTTGTGATTTCTGTTATGAAATAAACAAAATGAGTTGTAACGTCTAGATGAAGTAAAATAGTTAATCTAATGGTGAAGTTGACTCGGTGTTAATCTACCACGATAATTCGTGTGTGCAGTTGACTCGGTGTTAATCTACTACGATAATTCTTGTGTGAAGTTGACTCGGTGTTAATCTACCACGATAATTCTTGTGTGAAGTTGATTCGATGTTAATCTACCACGATAATTCTTGTGTGAAGTTGACTTGGTGTTAATCTATCACGATAATTCTAACTGTTGTGCTCCATTGAACTTTAAAGCCACAGGCGCAAACCTACTGAAATTATTAAAAAAATCAAGAACTTATTGATAGAATCCCATTCGACAGTACTTGACGCTAAAAATCTAAGGGATCGTTTTAAAACGTCCTATAATAGCTTAAATGAACAAAACCTCCCTCAGCCCTGCGCCCGTGGCTTTAAAATATAAATGAAAATGTACATTTCATTGTTTATATCTTTCAGACTTGGTGATCAGTAGAAACAAATCTATATCTAGTACTTTTCGCTATTTTAAATATTAAGAACCTTACTGTTTGACTAGAGAAGGAAAACTCTTTTATAACAGTAATTAACGTATTACTTTATGCATTAATAAAATAAATTGGTAGAGTATAGTTTTGAAAAAACATTATTTCACAAGGCTTTACGGTTACTAAAATCTCGCAATCTGAGGGTCGCGGGTTCGAGTCCCCGTCCCACCAAATATGCTCGCCCTTTCAACCGTGGATGTGTTATAATGTCTTAAACTGCTAAATTAGGGACTGCTAGCGCAGATAGCGCTTTGCTCGAAATAAAAAACAAACAAACGA
Source organism: Limulus polyphemus (assembly GCF_000517525.1). Taxonomy (NCBI): domain Eukaryota; kingdom Metazoa; phylum Arthropoda; class Merostomata; order Xiphosura; family Limulidae; genus Limulus; species Limulus polyphemus. Next base: position 150,336 of record NW_013665954.1, on the reverse strand, counting down.
ATCACTCAGAGCAAATACCACATTGAGAAATCCGATATGATAATTCATTAATTATAATTCTGAAATAATAACATACGAACGTTGTATTACTTATTGTCAAACGTATGCTTTATTACAACCCCCGGTAGGATAGCAGTAAGTCTACAGATGTATAACTTACAACGCTAAAATTCGAGGTTCGGTTCCCCGCAGTAGACCAAGCTGATAGCCATTGTGGCTTTGCTCTGCAGGGTGTCCGAAAAGTCTAGAACCATAGGCACTTCACCGAATTTTACAGAATGTATTCCTGTTCCACATGCTGTTCTTGTAATTCGAAACAAGTTTGGGTTAACTCGACCTTCTTATGCTATCCCATGTCGAGACGACATATAGGAGCCGGTCCTGAATTCAGGTTTGAATAGTACAAGTAGTTGAGAATAGTGACACAACTGCTCCCCCCCCCATCCTGTCAGTTAATTGCAGGTTAAACCTCAGCTACTTGTTGGTGGCACTCATTATACCACTGGGTGGGCTGAAACATTTGGGGTAAATATTCAACCTTCCGACTCCAAGTCCAAAACACTAGCTACTGGGCCATGCTCCCCTTTTATGGAAATAATTATTTATTAAACTAAAACTTTTCCTACTTTGATTAGCTGCAGTGAGAAGGTGAAACTTTCAATTTTTGGAATAATTTGTTAATTACTTTCGTGTTTTATTGATTAGGTAACTTGCATTGTGGAGAGTTAAATATAAGAATGAAGCCTTTGAAAAAAAACACATCAAAAATATGAGATTAATCTTTAATGTTTTTCTGGTCTTCATTGTCACGAGACGACATAACGAAATTCAATTCAAAATTAAATGTGGTCTAGCGCAGCTGCGTTTGAAGAAAAATAAACTCGTGTTCATTAAATGTAATATAATAAAGAAAAGATGTAATTATATTACTGCGTTTTATGTACTTGGGTAGTAGTCAGTTTCATATTCTTAGTGACAGTAGTTACCACCCTTTGTTTTTAATGGAGCTGGTTGTATATGGTCGATAAGGTGAGAAAACAGGCCAAGGTTGTATATTTCTGTTCTTGCCAAAAATTATTATTAGCCTTTCACGTAATTCACGGAACGTAACTTCTAGGACGAATGATGTAATCATGACGTTTTTCTCCACACGCCAGGCACGAAGACGTGACGAAACGCGCACAGAAGCTATGAACGTGATTTGCCACTGCAGTCAGAAGACCAACTGGATGCACAGTTAAATATTTTGGTATTTTGAAGTACATGCACGGGTGCAACTACATACCTGAGCGGTTGCATCAAGTCCACACACACACACACACAGCCTCTTAAGGACCACACATTAGTTAAGAAAACTGTTAAGGATCCCTATGTCATTTTACTCTGTGTGCTCCGTAATGCCTAGTTGCACCACCCTGAGCACACGCGCACAGATGAAATAGCCCAAAGTGCATAACCAATATGCACCTCAAGGCACAATAAAAACTCACAAGATGTGCTATTATTACTTTTTGTTGGGAGGGGGAGGGGTTCTAGGGTGGTAGAGATTTTCCAAGAGAAAAGTGACCTTGTATATAATTTCTGTACAAATG